>NW_020172459.1:715810-724142 GCF_003031525.2 Neophocaena asiaeorientalis asiaeorientalis | reverse complement strand
GGGCTCAGTAGTAGTGGCTCGTGGGCTCTAGAGCACAGGCTCAGTAGTTGTGGGGCATGGGCTTGGTTGCTCTGCAGCATGTGGGATCTTCCTGGACAAGGGCTTGAACCCGTGTCCCCTGCATTGGCGGATGGATTCTTAACCACTGGACCACCAGGGAAGTCCTGCACGTTCTTTTATTTCAACTTAAACTCTTTAACATTTCATGCAAAACAGGTTTTACAGGTAATGAACTCCCTTAGCTATTGTTTATCTGGAAATGTTTTAATTTCTCTCTCTCTCTTTTTTTTTTTTGGTACGCGGGCCCCTCACTGTTGTGGCCTCTTCCGTTGCGGAGCGCAGGCTCCGGATGCGCAGGCTCAGTGGCCATGGCTCACGGGCCCACCCGCTCTGCGGCATGTGGGATCTTCCCAGACAGGGGCACAAACCCATGTCCCCTGCATTGGCAGGCGGACTTTCAACCACTGAGCCACCAGGGAAGCCCAATTTGTCTCATTTTTGAAGGATAGTCTTGCTGAATACAGTCTTCTTGACGGACATTTTTTTTTCATCATTTTATTTTATTTTAATATATTTATTTATTATTGACAAATAAAATTTGTATATAGTTAAGGTATACAATGTGATATTTTGATATATGTATACATTGCAAAATGATTACCACAATCAAACTAATTAATATACCTATCACCTCCTGTAGGGTGTATGTGTGTGTATGTGTGTGTGTGTGTGTGTGTGTGTGCGTGTGTGTGCGTGTTAAGAACACTGAAGTTCTACTCTCACTAAATTTGCCAGGTAAATTAATTCTTGGTTGGCAGGTTTTTTTTTTCCCCCAGTACTTTGAATATATCATCTGACTCTCCTGGCCTGCAAGGCCTGCAAGTTTATTGCTAAGAAATCCACTCATAGCCTTATGCAAGTTCCTTTGTATGTGACAAGCTTCTTTTCTCATGCTGCTTTCAAGATTCTCTCTGTCTTTGATTTTTGACAGTTCTATTATAATGTATCTTGATGAAGTCTTCTTTGGGTTGAACTTTATTTGGGACCTTTGAGTTTCATCTACCTGGTTGTCCATATCTTTCCCAGATTTGGGAAGTTTTCATCCATTATTTCTTTAAATATTATCTTCTTCCCCTTTATCTCTCTCTTCTCCTTTGAGACTCCCATAATGCAAATATTGTTTCTTTTAATGGAGTCCCATAGTATATTGTCATTCTTTTTCATTCTTTTCTTTCCCCTGACTTGATCATTTTAAACAGCCTGTCTTCAGTTCACTGATATTTTTTTCGGCTTGATTGAGTCTGTTGTTGAAGCTCTCTATTGCATTTTTTTAGTTTAGTCATTGTATTCTTCAGCTCCAAATTTTCTACTTAGTTCTTTTTTATGTTTTCTACCTCTTTGTTAAGTTCTCATTTTGTTCTTATATTGTTTTCCTGATTTTGTTAAATTGTTTATCTGTGTTCTTGTGGTCTCTGAGCTTCTTCAGAACAATTATTTTAAATTGTTTGTCAGGCAGTTTGTGGATTTCCATTTCTTTGGGGTCAGTTACTGGAAGTTTATTGTGTTCCTTTGCTAGTGCATGTTTTCCTGATTCTTCATGATCCCTGTAGTTTTGCATAGATTTCTGTACATTCAAGTAGCTGTCACCTCTTCCAGCCTTTATAAACTGTCTTCCCTAAAGAAGGACCTTCACCTGCAGGGCAGTGGGAGGAGGAACTCTGGAGCATTCTGTGGCTCCAGACATAGTGTTGTAGGACAAGTGTGGAGCTACATGACAGCTCTGGGTGCAAGGGGTGTTTGAATCTTCATAATTGTTTCTACATTTAGTGACAAGGGACTGGAGCAGGTGGTGGGAGTGGCCGGTAATCTCTTTTAGGCACTCAGGGGTCTGCAGATCTTCTGAAGGCCTAACACACTATGACACCAGACACAGTTTTCAGTTGAGATATCCAATATGATATCCCAGCTCTGACGCCATTCCCATCAGCTCTCTTAGTAAGGCAAGACAGAAAAACAGTCCCTTGGGCAGCCCCTAGACAAGCTAGACCATTGGCAGTAAATTCCATTCTTTTCCTTATATCCTGAGAGAAGAACTAGGAGTTGCACCACCTCCTCCCAATCACATGGTGCTGTGCTGGGTTGGGGGGGAATACAAGGGTGAGCAAAAACACCACAAATTTTCCTATTGATTTGAATGTGACTTTTTCTTGGTGTAGCATTTCCTTGGTTGCTGCAACTTTTAAAGCTTTCACAGAGCTATTTTGGTCCATATGTTGTTGACTATTTGGTGTTTCCATGAGAGAACAGAGGCTTGGACCTCCCTTATATGCCATCTTGTGGATGTCATATGATACTAAGTAATTTTGTACTTAGTTAAGTGTGTATATTAAGCAGTTTTCTATTGATGTTGTAACAATTTATCACAAATTTCATGGTAAGAAGTGCCACAAAGATCTCACTGTGATAAAATCCAGACGTTGGCAGGGTGGCATTTCTGTCTGGAATCTACAGGGGAGATTTCATTTCCTTGGCTATTTTTCTAATGACTGCATGCATTCTTGGCTCACAGCCAACGTCCTCTACTTTCAAAGCCAAAACTATTGCATCTCACTCATCATTTGTCTATAGTCACATTTCCCTCCAGTCTTAGCCTTGAAAGATTCTTTGCTTTTAAGGAAGATATCAATTAGATTTGGCCATCGGGATAATCCAGGATAATTTTTCCACCTTAAGGATTTTAACTTGTAAGCACATTTGCAAATTCTTTTTGCCTGAGAACATATTCACAGGTTTCAAGGATCAGGATATGAACATTTTTTTTGGGGGGGTGCTAGTTTTCTGTCTGTTTGCTAAAAATTCTTGCATAATATTAAAAGAATTGAAATAGAGTACCAAGCATCCAAAATATAATAGAGTTCTGCCTCATAAAAAATAGAGTATTAAAAATGCAATAAAAACACCCACAGACACACGGACCCCTCAGTTAATACAAAGAATAAGAACAAAGAAGCACAGGGCTTCCCTGGTGGCGCAGTGGTTGAGAATCTGCCTGCTAATACAGGGGACATGGGTTCGAGCCCTGGTCTGGGAAGATCCCACATGCCGCGGACCAACTAGGCCTGTGAACCACAACTACTGAGCCTGCGTGTCTGGAGCCTGTGCTCTGCAACAAAAGAGGCTGTGATAGTGAGAGGCCCGTGCACCATGATGAAGAGTGGCCCCTGCTTGCCACAACTAGAGAAAGCCCTCACACAGAAACGAAGACCCAACACAGCAAAAATAAATTAATTAATTAATAAACTCCTAACCCCAACATCTAAAAAAAAAAAAAAAAAGGAAGCGCAGGAAAAATGGAAAACTCAAAATGAGTGGTAGAAATAAATTTGAATAAAAAATGTAGAGGCACTACAATGTCCAAGCAAATGTAGAGATTGCCATAATGAACACAGAAACAAATCCAGCTATAGAGTATATAAGATACATCTAAAATCTACCAAGACAAATAGCACATGAGAGATAAAGAAGACCATTATTATAATGATGAGAAATTCAATTTTCTAGGAGATATATCAATTCTAAACTTGTAAGCACCCATACAAAGCAAAAATAGACAGAACTACATAGAAAAAGAAGCCAAATGATGAAGTAGTGGGGGATTTCAGTGCTCTCTCAGCAACTGATAGATAAGGAATACAACAATTCGTAAGAAACAGGAGATTTAAGCAACACAATAAACAAACGATATATATAGAATATTACATTGAAAATTAAAGGTATAAATTATCCTCACACACATAACATTATAAAAAATGATCAAACATTAAATCATAAAGCAGGACACAAAAAATTGTAATGAATTAGCATCATTAATAATACTTTTTTTGAGGTGGATTTGAGAAGATGGCGGAAGAGTAAGACGTGATCACTTTCCTCCCCACAAATATATCAGAAATACATTTACACGTGGAACAACTCCTACAGAACACCTACTGAACACTGGCAGAAGATCTCAGACCTCCCAAAAGGCAAGAAACTCCCCACGTACCTGGGTAGGGTGAAAGAAAAAACAGAGACAAAAGAATAGGGACGGCACCTGCACCAGTGGGAGGGAGCTGTGAAGGAGGAAAGGTTTCCACACACTAGGAAGCCCCTTTGCAGGCGGAGACTATGGGTGGCGGAGGGGAGAAACTTCAGAGCCGCGGAGGAGAGCACAGCAACAGGGGTGCAGAAGGCAAAGCGGAGAGATTCCCGCACAGAGGATCGGTGCCGACCAGCACTCACCAGCCCGAGAGGCTTGTCTGCTCACCTGCCGGGGTGCGCAGGGGCTGTGAGCTGAGGCTCGGCTTTCGGTCGGATGCAGGGAGAGAACTGGGATTGGCGGTGGGAACACAGCCTGAAGGGGTTAGTGCACCACGGCTAGCCGGGAAGGAGTCCGGGGAAATTCTGGACCTGCCAAAGAGGCAAGAGACTTTTTCTTCCCTCTTTGTTTTCTGGTGCGTGAGGAGGGAATTAAGAGCGCTGCTTAAAGGAGCTCCAGAGACGGGTGTGAGCTGTGGCTAACAGCGCGGACCCCAGCGATGGGCATGAGACACTAAGGTTGCTGCTACCGCCACCAAGAAGCCTGTGTGCGAGCACAGGTCACTATCCATACCACCCTTCCCGGGAGCCTGTGCAGCCCGCCACAGCCAGGGTCCCGGGATGCAGGGACAACTTCCCCAGGAGGACACACAGCGCGCCTCAGGCTGGTGCAAAGTCATGCTGGCCTCTGCCACTGCAGGCTCACCCCACATCCATACCTCTCCCTCCCCCAGGCCCGAATGAGCCAGAGCCCCCAGTCAGTGGCTCCCTTAACGCCGTCCTGTCTGAGCGAAGAACAGATGCCATCAGGCAACCTACAAGCAGAGACAGGGCCAAACCCAAAGCCGAACCCCGGGAGCTGTGTGAACAAAGAAGAGACAGGGAAATTTCTCCCAGCAGCCTCAGAAGAAGCGGATTAAATCTGCACGATCAACTTGATGTACCCTGCATCTGTGGAATACCTGAATAGACAACGAATCATCTCAAATTGAGGAGGTGGACTTTGGGAGCAAGATATATTATTTTTTCCCCTTTTCTTCTTTTAGTGAATGTGTATGTGTATGCTGCTGTGTGAGACTTTGTCTGTATAGCTTTGCTTTTGCCACTCGCCCTAGAGTTTGGTTCATCAGGGTTTTTTTTCTTTTCTTTTTTTTTACATAAAAAAATTTTTTTCTCAATAACTATTTTTTATTTTAATAACTTTATTTTATTTTATCTTACTTTATTTCCTTTATACTCTTTCTTTCTTTCTTATTTTTCCTAACTTTTATTCTGAGCCATGTGGATGAAAGGCTCGTGGGGCTGCAGCCAGGCATCAGGGCTGTGCCCTGGAGGTAAGAGAGCCAAGTTCAGGACACTGGTGCACAAGAGACCTCCCAGCTCCACGTAATATCAAACAGCGAAAATCTCCCAGAGATCTCCATCTCAACACCAAGACCCAGCTCCACTCAATGACAAGCAAGCTACAGTGCAGGACACCCTATGCCAAATAACTAGCAAGACAGGAACACAACTACATCCATGAGCAGAGAGGCTCCCTAAAATCATAATAAGTCCACAGACACCCCAAAATACACCACCAGACGTGGACCTGCCCACCAGAGAGACAAAATCCAGCCTCATCCACCAGAACACAGGCACTAGTCCCCACCACCAGGAAGCCTACACAACCCACTGAACCAACTTTAGCCACTGGGGACAGACACCAAAAACAATGGGAACTATGAACCTGCAGCCTGCAAAAAGGAGGTCCCAAACACAGTAATATAAGCAAAATGAGAAGACAGAAAAACACACAGCAGATGAAGGAGCAAGGTAAAAACCCACGAGACCTAACAAATGAAGAGGAGACAGGCAGTCTACCTGAAAGAGAATTCAAAATAATGATAGTAAAGATGATCCAAAATCTTAGAAATAGGATAGAGAAAATGCAAGAAACATTTAACAAGGAACTAGAAGAACTAAAGATGAAACAAGCAATGATGAACAACACATAAATGAAATTAAAAATACTCTAGAAGGGATAAATAGGAGAATACCTGAGGCAGAAGAATGGATAAGTGACCTGGAAGATAAAATAGTGGACAAAACCACTGCAGAGCAGAATAAAGAAAAAAGAATGAAAAGAACTGAGGATAGTCTCAGAGACCTCTGGGATGACATTAAACCCACCAACATCCGAATCATAGGGGTCCAAGAAGAAGAAGAGAAAAAGAAAGGGATGGAGAAAATATTTGAAGAGATTATAGTTGAAAACTTCCCTAATATGGGAAAGGAAATAGTTACTCAAGTCTAGGTAGCACAGAGAGTCCCATACAGGATAAATCCAAGGAGAAACACACCAAGACACATATTAATCAAGCTATCAGAAATAAATACAAAGAAAACAGATATAAAGCAGCAAAGGAAAAAAATCAAATAACACACAAAGGAAACTCCATAAGGTTAACAGTTGATCTTTCAGCAGAAACTCTGCAAGCCAGAAGGGAGTGGCAGGACATATTTAAAGTGATTAAGCAGAACAACCTGCAACCAAGATTACTCTACCCAGCAAGGACATCATTCAGATTTGATGGAGAAATTAAAACCTTTACAGACAAACAAAAGCTGAGAGAGTTCAGCATCACCAAACCAGCTTTACAACAAATGCTAAAGAAACTTCTCTAGGCAAGAAACACAAGAGAAGGAAAAGACCTAAAATAACAAACCCAAAAGAATTAAGAAAATGGGAATAGGAACATACATATCGATAATTACCTTAAATGGAAATGGATTAAATGCTCCCACCAAAAGGCACAGACTGGCTGAACCGATACAAAAACAGGATCCATATGGATGCTATCTACAAGAGACCCACTTCAGACCTAGGGACACATACAGACTGAAAGTGAGGGGATGGAAAAAGATATTCCATGCAAATGGAAATCAGAAGAAAGCTGGAGTAGCAAATCTCATATCAGACAAAATAGACTTTAAAATAAAGACTATTAGAAGAGACAAAGAAGGACACTACATAATGATCAAGGGATTGATCCAAGAAGAAGACATAACAATTGTAAAAATTTATGCACCCAACATAGGAGCACCTCAATACATAAGGCAAATAGTAACAGCCATAAAAGGGGAAATCAACAGTAACACAATCATAGTAGGGGACTTTAACACCTCACTTTCACCAATGGACAGATCATCCAAAATGAAAATAAATAAGGAAACACAAGCTTTAAATGATACATTAAGATGGACTCAATTGATATTTATAGGACATTCCATGCAAAAACAGCAGAATAAACATTTTTCTCAAGTGCTTATGGAACATTCTCCAGGACAGATTATATCTTGGGTCACAAATGTAGTCTTGGTAAATTTAAGAAAATTGAAATTGCATCAAGTATCTTTTCTGACTACAACGCTATGAGACTAGATATCAATTACTGGAAAAGATCTGTAAACAATACAAATGGATGGCAGCTAAACTATACAGTACTTAATAACGAAGTGATCACTGAAGAAATCAAAGATGAAATAAAAAAATACCTAGAAACAAATGACAATGGAGACACGATGACCCCAAACCTATGGGATACAGCAAAAGCAATTCTAAGTGGGAAGTTTAGAGCAATACAACCCTACCTTAAGAAACAGGAAACATATCAAATAAACAACCTAACCTTACACCTAGAGAAAGAAGAACAAAAGAACCCCAAGTTAGCAGAAGGACAGAAATCATGAAGAACAGACCAGAAATAAATGAAAAAGAAATGAAGGAAATGATAGCAAAGGTCAATAAAACTAAAAGCCATTTCTTTGAGAAGATAAACAAAATTGATAAACCATTAACCAGGCTCATCAAGAAGAAAAGGGAGAAGACTCAAATCAATAGAATTAGAAACGAAAAAGGAGAAGTAACAACTGACACTGCAGAAATACAAAAGATCATGAGAGATTACTACAAGAAACTCTATGCCAATAAAATGGACAACCTGGAAGAAATGGACAAATTCTTAGAAATGCACAACCTGCCAAGATTGAATCAAGAAGAAACAGAAAATATGAACAGACCAATTACAAGCATTGAAATTGAAACTGTGATTAAAAATCTTCCAACAAACTAAAGCCCAGGACCAGATGGCTTCACAGGCGAATTCTATCAAACATTTAGAGAAGAGCTAAAACCTATCCTTCTCAAACTCTTCCAAAATATAGCAGAGGGAGGAACAATCCCAAACTCATTCTATGAGGCCACCATCACCCT
>NW_020172459.1:681247-714993 GCF_003031525.2 Neophocaena asiaeorientalis asiaeorientalis | reverse complement strand
AATCTCCAAAATTTACAAGCAGCTCATGCAGCTCAATAAAAAAAAAAAAAAAAAAAACAAAACAACCCAATCTGAAAATGAGCAGAAGGCCTAAATAGACATTTGTCCAAAGAAGATATACAGACTGCCGACAAACACATGAAAAAGTGCTCAACATCTTTAATCATTAGAGAACTTCAAATCAAAACTACAATGAGATATCATCTCACACCGGTCAGAATGGCCATCATCAAAAAAGTCTAGAAACAATAAATGCTGGAGAGGGTGTGGAGAAAAGGGAACACTGTTGCACTGCTGGTGGGAATGTGAATTGGTTCAGCCACTATGGAGAACAGTATGGAGGTTCCTTAAAAAACTAAAAATAGAACTACCATATGACCCAGCAATCCCACTACTGGGCATATACCCTGAGAAAACCATAATTCAAAAAGAGTCATGTACCAAAGTGTTCATTGTAGTTCTGTTTACAATAGCCAGGAGATGGAAACAACCTATGTGCCCATCATCGGATGAATGGATTAAGAAGATGTGGCACATATGTACAATGGAATATTACTCAACCATAAAAAGTTCCCGCTACTGGGCATATACCCTGAGCAAACAATAATTCAAAAAGAGTCATGTATACACTACCAAACGTAATATAGATAGCTAGTGGGAAGCAGCTGCATAACACAGGGAGATCAGCTCGGTGGTTTGTGACCTCCTAGAGGGTTGGGATAGGGAGGGTTGGAAGGTGGGAGACGCAAGAGAGAAGAGAGATGGGAAAATATGTATATGTATAACTGATTCACTTTGTTATAAAGCAGAAACTAACACACCATTGTAAAGCAATTATACTCTAATAAAGATGTTAAAAAAAAAAAAGAGTCATGTACCAAAATGTTCATTGCAGCTCTCTTTACAATAGCCAGGATATGGAAGCAAGCTAAGTGTCCATCAACAGATAAATGGATAAAGAAGATGTGGCGCATATATACAATGCAATATTACTGAGCCATAGAAAGAAACGAAATTGAGTTATCTGTGGTGAGGTGGATGGACCTAGAGTCTGTCATACAGAGTGATGTAAGTCAGAAAGAGATAAACAAATACTGTATGCTAACACATATATATGGAATCTAAGGGGGAAAAAAAAAAGGAAAGGTCAGGAAGAACCTAGGGGTAAGATGGGAATAAAGACACAGACCTACTCGAGCATGGCCTTGAGGATATGGGGAGGGCGAAGGGTAAGCTGTGAGAAAGTGAGTGAGTGGCATGGACATATATACACTACCAAAAGTAAAATAGATAGCTAGTGGGAAGCAGCTGCATAGCACAGAGAGATCAGCTAGGTGGTTTGTGACCAACTAGTGGGGTGGGATAGGGAGGGTAGGAGGGAGGGAGATGCAAGAGGGAAGAGATATGGGAGCATATGTATATGTATAACTGATTCACTTTGTTATAAAGCAGAAACTAACACACCATTGTAAAGCAATTATACTCCAATAAAGATGTTAAAAAAATTCTTTTTTCTAAGTAATTTATAAATCAATAAAAAACTATCACTCATTTATTTAGAACATAACACACACACTTCTAAATAATTCAAAATGCAAAGAAGGAATCATAATGGTATTTAAAATATTTTGACCTGAATGATATTGAAAATGCTGTTATAAAAACTCATGGGTTGCAGCTATAAAAAACATAAAGAGGAATGTATATCATAAAATATATTTATTAGAAAAGAGGAAATTCTAAAAATAATGACATGATGAGTTAAACATCCAACTTACTAAGTTAGTAAAAAAAAGAATAAAATCAAAGTGAAAGATAAAAATGACAAAGATAACATCAAACTTTTCTTAAATACGAAGAATCATTGATGTTAAAGCTGGGTCTTTTAAAAGACTAATTAAATTAAATATTTTCTGACAGCATGATCAATATAAATAGGAGGGATGAATACAAATAGAGCAGAAATGTTTGTAGAAAGATAATGCTATGAACAACTATACATCAATAAACTTGAGAACTTAGACAAAATCTTAGAAATATATAATTTAGTAAGACTCACTTCAGAATAAAAGGAAGCCTGAATATTAATAAAACCATTAAATAATTTGAATGAGTAGTTATATACCTTCCTCATAAGAAAAGACTGAGCCTTAATTGTTTTAGAATTGTTTTATAAAGTGATCAAGCAATATATAATTCCAATTAAAAACTCTTCTAGAGATTAGATAAAGAGAAAACAGTTTCTATGCAATTTGTGAGGCTAAAACTCCTTGATACTGAAATATGACAAGGACAGAATGAGAAAAGAAAATTACAGGCCAATATTACAAACATTACAAAAAAAGCTAAACAAAATATTGTTAAAATAAATAGAGAATTTATATAAAAAGATAGCACTCATAACCAAATTGACTTACGATTAGAAAAACCTATGAGCACAATTTACCACATTTACAGATTGAAGGGGAAAAACAAGATGATCATCTCATTGGTTGCAAAATAATTATTCATAATAATAACATTTAGTCATATTCGTGATAAAAAAACATGATAAACGTCAAACACCAAAACCTGCTATAAATAACAGATTTAATGGTGAAACAGTAGTGGTGAAACATGACAAGAGTGATCACTTTCACAATTTCTTTATAACACCACATGGGATTCCGAGGGTGTGCAATGAAAAATAATAATATACCAAGAAATAAGGGTACAATTGTTAAAAAAAAGAGATATTAGATAGTCATTATTTCCTGATAATATGACTACTTGCGTAAAAATGCAAAATACAGACTATGTATATACATGTGTTATAATTGAAATGGAGTTTCTAGGGTGGGTAAAAGAAATGAGACATCTAAATTAGGAAGAAAAACTTAAGACTGATTTCTTTTGTAGACAACATGATTGCTTATGTAAAAAACTTGATGAGGGCTTCCCTGGTGGCGCAGTGGTTGAGAGTCTGCCTGCCGATGCAGGGGACACGGGTTCGTGCCCCGGTCTGGGAAGATCCCACATGCCGCGGAGCGGCTGGGCCCGTGAGCCATGGCCGCTGAGCCTGCGTATCCGGGGCCTGTGTTCCGCAACGGGAGGGGCCACAGCAGTGAGAGGCCCGCGTATCGCAAAAAAAAAAAAAAAAAAGAAAAGAAAAACTTGATGAAAGATAGGAAAAGCACCAAAAAAATGAGAGAACTAAAAAATTGTATTTCTGTATACTGGCAATAAAAATATCTAAAACTGAATTAAAAAGTAAACCTCTTACAGCATATAAAAATATGAACTATTTGGGTGTAAATTTGATAAAAAATTATGAAAGATCTATGTGTTGAAATTACAAAACATTGTCAAATAAAATTTTTGAAAGACCCAAAGAATTTAGGAGATATATTATCATTTTGAGTCAGAGGACTCAGTACTGATAAAATGTCAGATCTCTTATTCTATAGATTCAGATGCAGTCTCAATAAAATATCAGCATGTATTTTTGTAAGAATGATTAACTAGTTCTAATATTCATTTGGAAATACAAAGGGCCTTGAAAAATCCAACTTTGAACATGAAGAACACATTTGGATTAAAGATTTATTATAAAGCTATAGTAATCAAGACTGTGTAATATTGTCATAAAGATAGGCACATAAATCAAAAGATAAGAATAGAGTGTAGAAATAGACCCATTCTTATATAGACAACTGATTTTCAACAAAGTGCAAAGGCAATTCAGTGGAGAAAAGGTGTTTTTCTTTTTTCTGACAAATACTGTAGGAATAATTCAATATCTATATGCATAAGAGCTGTGTACTATATACAAAAATTAACTCAATAATCAACTTAAATGAGAAACCTAAACAGTAAACTTTTAGAAGAAAATATAGGGGGGAAAAGCCTTTGTGACCTTGTGTTAGGCAACAATTACTTACATATTGCACTAAAAGCACTGTCTACCATAAAATAACAAATTGATAAATAGGATTTCATCAAAATAAAAAACTTCTGTTTATCAAAAGATACCATTAAGAGAGCAAAAAGTGAAGACAGACTGAAGAATATTTAGGAATCTTATATCTGATAAGTGACTTGTATCCAGATTTATGACTCAACAGTGAGAAAACAAACAACCCAATTAAAAAATATTGGCTAAAAGTTTGAACAGACATTTTAACAAAGATAGTAAATGAATGGTAAATAGATGCAAAAACCATAAATAGTCATTAGGGAGATGCCAAGTAAAACCACATTAGATATTAACTTACGCCCTAAACACTGGAGTCTGTCCAAAGGCTTCTAGTTTCCATGGGAAGGCTTGGATGGTAAATTATTGGTAATTTCAATCAACTTTGACTTTGGTGTGGTAGTGGTTACCCATTCTTAAACCCCAGACTCAAAGCAGGCAGTCATACCCTCCTTCCTGGAGCTGCTTGCAGGCGACATGCTGGAGCCACAGTGGGCAGTGAGGACCTTGTCCTTCAAATATTGGGGATTTGTGTACTGATCACTGATTGCTGCTTCTGATTGTGGAGGCACAGATAAAGAAGCTGGCCACCACTGCTGCAACCCCCATGGGCTGGGGGTTTAAAGGGGCAGAGTCTTCTTTTTTCCATTCACTTTCTTTTTCCTGTTGGGGAGCCAGGCATTTAAAGACTAGGACATTCAAAATGCACTGCATATATGGTGGATTTTAGAAAGTCACTGTACATGCCCAGGGAATGAAACATGTTCAGAATTGACCTAATGAAACTTTAAGTTTATCCTTGGCATAGAGAGACACCTTACACTAGTTAAAACAAAAACAGACAAACAAACAAAAAAACCCACCAAGCAAGCCCTGGATAAAAAGAGAATCTGATTTTAAGAGCTACATATTATAATATTCAAATATCCAGTTTTCAATAAAAAATAAACAGGAAACTACAGTCCATTTAAAAGTAAAAAAAGATTGGACTTGGTAGACACAAAGTATTACATTTAGAGTGGATAAACAACAAGATCCTAATCTATAGCACAGGGAATTATATTTATTATCCTGAGATAAACCATAATGGAAAAAATATAAAAAAAGAATACATATATGTGTATAACTGAGTCACTTTGCTGTACAGCAGAGATTGGCACGACATTGTAAATCAACTATACTTCAAAAAAAAAAGAGTCAATAAAAGCATCCTTGAGAGAGACCAGGTGGTGAATTTACTAGGCAAAGATTTGAAAACAGCTGTTTTAAAGATGCTCAAAGAAGTAACAGAAGATGTGGACAAAGTCAAGAGAACAATGTACAAACAAAATGGAAATATCAATAAAGAGATAGAAAACACAAAAAGGAACCAAATGAAATTCTGGATCTGAAAATTGTAACCATTGAAGTGAAAAATTCACCAGGATTATTTAAAAACAAGTTTGAGCAGGCTGAAGACAATATTAGTGAACTTGAAGATACAACAATTAAAATTATCAACTCTGTGGAGCAGAAAGAAAAATAGTGCAGAAAAGTGAGGAGGGCCTGAGGGACTTGTGGGATACTGCAAAGTTAGCCAACATAAACATTGTGGGAATTCCAAAGGGAGAAGAGGGAAGGAAGGGGGCAGAGTGATTATTTGAAGAAATAATAGCTAAAAACATAACAAATGTGATGAAAGACATGAATATAAGCTTCCATAAAGCTCAACAAATCCTAAGTAGAATAAATCAGAGACCCACACTGAGACATACTAGAATCAAACTCTCAAAAGACAGAGACAAAGAAGGAATCTTGAAAGCAGCAAGAGAAAAACAACTGATCATTTACGTGTTTTTGAAATTAAAAAAAAAAATTATTGAAGTAGAGTTGATGTACAATATTATGTTACAGATTTACAATATAGTAATTTACAATTTTAAAAAGTTATACTCTATTTCTAGTTATTATAAAATATTCACTGCATTCCCTGTGTTGTACAGTATATCCTTGTAACTTTCTTTATACCTAATAGTTTGTACCTGTTACTCCCCTCCCCTTGTGATGTCCTTCCCTCATTCCCTCTGCCCACAGGTAACCACTAGTTTGTTCTCTATATCTGTGCCTGCTTCCTTTTTGTTATAGTCACAACTTCTTGTACTTTTTTAGATTCCACATAAAAGTGATATCATACAGTATTTGTCTTTCTCTGTCTGACTTACTTCATTTAGCATAATACCCTCCAAAAACAAACACATAGATCAATGGAATAGAATAGAGAGCCCAGAAATAAACCCACACACTTATGATCAATTAATCTATGATAAAGGAGGCAAGAATATACAATGGCAAAAAGACAGTCTTTTCAATAAGTGGTGCTGGAAAAACTGGAGAGCCACATGTAAAAGAATGAAATTAGAACATTCTCTAATACTATACACAATAATAAACTCAAAATGGATTAAAGACCTAAATGTAAGACTGGAAATCATAAAACAGTTAGAGGAAAACATAGGCAGAGCACTCTTAGACATAAATCATAGCAACCTTGTTTTGGATCTATTGCCTAAAGCATAGGAAAATAAAAGCAAAAATAAACAAATGGGAACTAATTAAACTTAAAAGCTTTTTCACAGCAAAGGAAATCATCGATAAAATGAAAAAACAACCTACTGAATAGGAGAAAATATTTGCAAATGTTATAACCAATAAGGGATTAATTCCCAAAATATATGAACAAATGCATACAACTCAACATCAAACACACAAACAACCCAATTAAAAAATGGGCAGAAGACCTGAATAGACATTTTTCCAAAGAGGACACACAAGGCATTCTTAAGATTATCAGCTGATTTTTCATCAGAAACCTTGGAGGTCAGAAGGCAGTATGTTGATATATTCAAAATGCAGAAGGGAAATTTTATTGACTAATAATCCTATATCTTGCAAAGCTGTTCTTCAAAAGTGAGGGATTCATTAAATACCCAGATAAACAAAAGATGAGGGAATTTGTTATCACGACACCTATCCTGAAGGAAATGCTAAAGATAGTCTTATAGGTTGCAGTGAAAGACCTTGAGACGGTAACTCAAAGCTATATGAAAAAACAGATACCTGGTTAAGGTAAACACATGAGAAATTTTTAGAGCTAGTATTATTGTAACTTTAGTTTGTAATTCCACTTTTTGTTTTCCCCATGATATAAGATACTAATGCATTAAAAAATAGTCGATATTTTTTGACACACATGCATAAGGATGTGATTTTGTGACATCAGTAACTGAAAGGGATGGTGAAGGGGCTGTATAGGAGGAGAATTTTTGTATGCTATTGAAGTTAAGGTGGTATGAAGTCAAATTAGAGTGTTATAACTTTAGGATGTTAAATGTAATCCCCATGGTAACCACCAAGAAAATATCTATAGATTATACACAAAAGAAAATGAGAAGCAAATTAAAATATTTCACTACAAAAAAATCAACTAAACATGGGAGACAGTAATGTAGGAAATACGGGACCAAAAAAAGCTATTAGGTATATAGAAGGCAAATAAAGAAATGGCAGGAGTAAGCCCCTCCTGTTCAGTAATTACATTAAATTTAAATGGATTAAATTCTCCAAACAAAAGACAGAAACTTGCAGAATGAATAAGAAAACATGATCTAACTATATGCTGTGTACAAGAGACTCACTTTAGTTCCAAAGGTATAACTATGCTGACAGCAAAAGGATGGAAAAAGATATTATTTGGAAATAATAACCAAAAGAGAGTAGTGTGGCTATACTAATATAAGGCAAAATAGACTTTAAATCAATAGAAATTACAAGAGACAAGAAGGACATTTATGTATTAACAAAGGTTTCAATATAGCAAGAAGATATAAAAATTAGACATTTACACACTCGATAAATGTCATCAAGATATATGAAGTGAAATGGACAGAATTCAATTGTACAATAATAGCTGTGGGCTTTAATACTGAACTCTCAATTATAGAACGACTAGACAGAAGGTAAATAAGAAAATAGAGGACTTAACACAGTAAGCCAACTAGATCTACAAGACATATACAGAACACTCAACCCAAGAAAAACAGAATACAGATTCTTCTCAGGTACACATGGAACATTCTCCAGGATAGATCATGTGCTAGGCCACAGATCAAGTAATGATAAAAAATGTGGTATATACATATGGTGGAATACTATTCAGATTAAAAAAGGAACAACACAATGGACCATGAAGACATTATGCTAAGTGAAATAAGCCAAACACAAAGGAACAAATATTATGCTTCCACTTAAAGAGATTCCTAGAATAGTCACATCCATAGAGACAAAAAGTAGAACATTGGTTACCAAGAGCTGGTGGGAGGGGGAATTATAATTCAGTATTTAACGGGTACAAAGTTTCAGTTGCATTATGAAAAGGTGTTGGAGATGGATAGTGGTGATGTTTCCACAACAATACAGATGTGCTTCATGCCACTGAGCTGTATATTTAAATGGTAAATTTCATGTTATGTAAATTCTAACATAATAAAAAAGTTGAAGACGGAAAAAAAGACTGACACTACCAAGTATTGGAAAGATAAGTAGAAACTAGAACTCTCAAATACTGGTTGTGGGGATACAAATTTGTACATTCACTTTGGTGAGTGTTTGGCCGTTTGACTAAAAGCCAAACATTTGTCTACAATATGATCCAGTCATTCCACTACTGGGTATTTTCCCAAGGGACTTTAAAGTATATGTCAACACAAAGACTTGTGTATAAATGTTTATAGAATCTTTACTTATAACAGCCCCAAGTTAGAAACAACCCAAATATCTATCAACAGATGAATGGATGAATGATGGTATACGCATGCAAAGAAATACTATTCAGCTAAAGAAGAAATTAATTATTGATACATGCAGTAGCATATATGTATCTCAAAAAAATGTATAGTAAGTGAAAGTAGAGACTGTCATACAGAGTGAAGTAAGTCAGAAAGAGAAAAACAAATATCGCATACTAATGCATTTATGTGAAATCTACAAAAACGGTATAGATGATCTTATTTGCAAAGCAGAAATAGAGACACAGACGTAGAGAACAAATGTATGGATACCAAGGGGGAAGGGGGGTGGGATGAATTGGGAGATGGGGATTGACATATATACACTATTGATATTATGTATAAAATATATAACTAGTGAGAACCTACTGTATAGCACAGAGAACTCTACTCAGGGCTTTGTGGTGACTTAAATGAGAAGGAAATCCAAAAAGAGGGGATATATGTATACGTATAGCTGATTAAGTTTGCTATACAGTAGAAACTAACACAACATTGTAAAGCAACTATACTCCAATAAAAAAATAAGTAAATGCTTAAGAAGAAAAAAAAAGTGAAAAAAAGCCAAATCAAATAAAAAAATACACACTGTGTGATTCCATTCATCAAATACTACTGAAAATGCAAACTATTCTATAGTGATAGAAAGTTTATCAGTAGTTCCTTAAATTAGGATAAAAGGAGAAAGGATAAGAGAGAGGAACTGCGAAGGAGAACTTGGAAATTTTAGGAGTGAGAGTTATGTTCATTACATTGATTGTGGGGTGGTCATGGGTATATATATATGTATATATATATATATATATATATATATATATATATAGGGACTTATAAAATTTACACTTTAAATATGTGCAGTTTATTATATGTCAGATATACATCAATAAAACATATTACAAAAATGAATGATGAGATACTAGGACACACCTATTAAAGCAGCTAAAATGTAAGCAACTGAACATACTAAGTGTTGGAGGGAATGCGAATGCTGCTGGGAATGTAAAATATCCAACCATTTTGGAAAACCACTTGGAGGTTTCTTAAAAATTTAAACACATACTCTATCACATGATTCAGCCATTCAACTTAGGGATTTTCACAAGAGAAATTAAGGCATAAGTCCACAATTACTTGCAGACAAGTGTTCATAGCAAAAGTCCAGCAGTAGGTGAAGGTGTAAATAAATTGTGGTATATTCATGCAATGGAATATTACTCACCAGTAAAAATGAATGAACTAAGACTAATCTAACAAGAGCTGTATAATCTTGTTATAGAGGAAATTAGAACTTTTCAGACATCAAAGTAGACCAGTGTAAATGGGTAGGGATAACATGTTCATGGATAGACAGATTCATGTGCCAGAAATATTACCTCTTCTCAAATTTATACTCAGTTCTTGAGGAAAAGGATGAGCTGACTCTAAAATGTATCAGAAAGAGTTAGAGGCCTAAAACATCAAAGATAGTCTCAAAGAAGAATGGGCTAAGCAAACTTAGATGTATTAGACAGCAAGGCTTTTAGAGAAGCTATAGTAACTGAGACTAAAACTGGCTCAGGGATTGACAGACAGAAATAGATCCACACATGCATGCAGATATGATATGACATAATTACCTTTCAGATGAAGAGGAAAGAATTGATTATTCAATTGATAGTTATCCTGATGGAAAAATTTATCCTATCCTAATAGAATAACTATCAACTGAATAATCCTACATAAATTAAATGACAGTTGGTTTAAAGAACTCAATTAAAAGGCAAAGCTTTTAAAAATTTACAAGAAAATCTGGAAAAGGTTGTTATGAACTTGAGAAAGGGTTTTCTCCATAAGACATTTAAAAAGACAAACTATAAAGAAAAAGACTGATACATTTAAACACATTAAAAGTGAAACAAATAAAAGCAAATCTCTGTTCACTAAAAAAGTGAAAAAGACAGGCCACAAACTGAGAGAAAACATTTATAATGCATAAAACAAAGAGATACAATGTGGAATATATTAAGAAGTAAATTTTTTAAAATCCTAACAATCCAATAGATACAATGGGCAAAAAGACATGATCAGGCATTTCATGGGAGAAACATGAAAGATTCGGACATATATAAAAAATGCTCAACCTTACTAGTAATCAAGGAAATATACACACAAAAAATCAGGTGGTATTTGGCACCCATTAAATTAGGAAATAGAAAAAAGGACAACACTAAGTTTTGGTGAAAATATGGAGCAAAGGCACTCTTACCTACTGCTGGTGTAAGTTGACACAGTGCCTTTGGAAAACAATTGGCATTTACTTAGAAAGTCGAAGATATGCATATCTTATCATCAAGCAATTCTAAGCCTATTAGAAAAAATTTTCTCTACAGAAAATCTTGCACACTTGTACCAGGAGACATGTATGAAAAGGTTTATGACACAAAGGTTTGTGATAGAAAAATTTCTGGAAATGATGTAAATGAGGCAAATGTCCATCCATGAATGGAAAGCTCATTTAGTAGGATACTAGACAGCAGAGAAGATGAAGGAACTACAGCCATGCACATCAGCATGAATGAATCTCAAACACTTACTGGTGGGTGAAAAAGGCAAGTCATAGAGAAATAAATATAGACATTACCATTTATAACAAATTCTTAAGTGATAAATATTTAACAATGTTTATTTAGGGAAGGGGATGATGTACATAAATTTCAAGAAAGAGATAGGGATGTGACTGGAAGTAGGCAAGAAGGAGACAGGTGGAAATTAATAAAATAAGTTTATTTTTTATAACTTAAAGTTGTTATATTCTTTTACATATAGGAAATATTCCATAATATTTATTCTTATTCTTACTATTATTATTATAAAAGCATCTAGCTCCAGGTATAAACTTCTGGCATTAGTCAGAGATGAAACTAATGATTCTTTGAACAATTACTTTATTCCAGACACTGTTAAACACCACAATTCATGGGTGTGAGGTGAGTCAAACTGACTTTTTAATGACATTAGAATCTTCTTTTGTAGATAGGTAGCTACTTATGTCAGCCCATTAGACACACCCAAAGCTGGGGCCATTGCAATGTCAGGTCCTTCTTGAGGGCTCTGAGTAAAAGTTATTCCACCAGAAAAGCCGTATGTGTTAACCAGTCTTAAATATTTCCTTAGAAAGTGTCTTTTTCCAGAATTAGTGCTATCACTTGGTTGGGTCAGACAATTAAGAATAAATATGAAGTTGGAGGAACAAGGAGAGGACGGAGGTCTTTTCATATCTCTGTACTTACATGTATATATGTAGGCACCTGAGTGTGGAATGAGCTCCTTCTAACTATTTATTTGGTATTTAGTGACACAACCTTATTGATACCTAATTAAGAATAGGGAAAGCATTTATGAGGCTGTGGCTGCTAAATGGCTGGGCTCATTAGAAAAAACCTCATTAATTAGTTTTCAACAATAGCTGGAATGATTACAACTGAAGAGTTAGACCAGTGTTGCTTTTGCTTAAAGCTGGGTGTGAGCAAAGCTGAGACAGGGGTGCTGCTACTGAGGAAAAGGCACAGATGCAACTTTCAATCAGAGGTAAAATTCCCATAATATTTCTTAGTTTTGGCTTATCTGGCTTTCTCTAGCTGATCCATACTAGTACCCAGAGTAGGTTGATATCTGGTTAAGTCACTGTCAACATTTCGTTTTCAGTGGTTTCTAGATTAAGTGATCTGATATTCAATTTATAATGAGAATGTTGAGGCTTAGTGAAATGAACACATTTTCCTTAGGTCTCGCAGCCAGTTCATTGTGGGCCTGGTCTCCGCAATGCTAAAGCCTGTGATTTTTCTATTAAACCACATTACACCACTTTTAAAACAGTAGTGTCATTACTGAACCAAACTTTGGTCTACTCTCCACTTACAGTAAAACCAATCTACTGATTGTGGGTTGTGGTGAAGGAAAGTGTAGCATTGATTACAGGGCACCAAATAAGGAAAATGGGCAGCTCACGTTCAGAAGACCCAAACTCTCTGATGGTTTTCAGGGAAGGGGTTTTAAAGTCTGTGTGAGGGAGGGGCTGCAGGGTACATGATCAGCTCGTGCATGATTCTGGGATTGGTTGGCATCAAGGTGACGTTTCAAGCATCATCACCCTTCTGGTTTCAACCAGTCTAGGGTTTGTGTTCTTGCAGTCAGTAGTTTTCATTTGGCAGGGGTCAGCTTCCTGTAAAAACAACTTAGGAATGTGTGTCAGGCCTTTATCTGTCTTTCAGGGAACTGGGAGTTCGATGATTCTATGTGGTGGATTTATAGTCTAAATTATTACCGCTTTCCCAGCCCAACAGATATTCTTTGTTTTTACATCTTCACATTTCCTAATTAAAAACTCTTGAGCAGCATTTTGAGACTCAAGTGAGGCCTGGGAGACTAAAGCAAAAGTCTTTTACTTCAAAGGACTAGGACACAGGGACTTGTATATGGTTTCAATCCCCCCTTTTCTTTGATACTCCTCAATCTTGAGGGGATCAGGTTCAGGAAAAGTAAGGGAGTAAAGTTTTGAGTAGAGATGTTAATCATAAACTCAGCAGAGGAACTCAGTTTTAGGGGGAATTGGTTTCAGTGTGTCTGTTGGATTTGGTTAGCAGATAACATGTGGGCATTTCTGGCTTTGAACATTTTGTCAGTCATAGCAGTTGGCTTATTTTTTTCTACTGTAGATCAGCAGCAGAATGACCTCACTTTAGATGTAAGTAATAGTAGATAAAGTTTAGTGAGAGTCAGAGGAAAAGAAACAAACTCCCACCCTGCTCACTTTGGTTCACCACGTGATAAATGCCATAACTTGGACTTCCCCAGTGTATCCCCCATCAGAGGTGACCCTGGAAATCTGCATTTCCACAGGCTAGGAAGAGGAGCTGCCCATCAGCTACCTGGAAACCCAGCAGTGGCGTGTACTTACCCTGCTGCACATCCGCCAAGGCATGTGTGTTCCCATGAGTAGTCTCCTGGGCAGCACCCCCTCAGGACCCTCATGGTCTCTGCCTTCAGGAGAAATTAGGGGCAGATCAGAAAGAAATTACCCTGGGCATTGGGAACTGTTAAGGGAGTAGGAGAAAGGCTGTGCTGATGGAGAGGTTTGTCTAGAATGTTTGGGAAAGGCAGAGGAGGGCTCTGGGCTGTGAGAGAGGCTCTGGGATACGTGGGGGCCACATGGGAGCCACATGGGGATACAGGAGGCATGGTCCTGAACTTGGGTAATAGAAACAAAGGCAATGGATTTTGTTCTAACATTGTATTTACGTATGACTCCATTTCTCTTCATACTTCCCTATATTTCCCAAAGTAAAACTAATGAATATTTATTAGTTTCAAAAGAAAATAAAAACATAATTGTTGTATGGAGGACAGGGTGAAATCTCTTAGGACGCATATGATTTGTAACAAAATAGTGTAAATTTATAAGTACACTGTTGAGAGTGTTGGGTGAGAAATTGTGAACTTAGCAAACAAAGGAGGGCACCGCACATGCACTTCAGGGCTTCTTGTGAACATGCAAGCACACAGAATGTAAGGTGCCCTTGATAGCCCATTATCTTATAAAATTTTAGGAAGCAGACCCAGCAGTGGAAACACCTTAGGAGCCCTCATGGAGAAGGGAGGTAACAGCCTGTGGGGCTGGCGGCCAACCTGGACAAACCTGTGTCCAGAGGAAGATTTCACCTGGACGTCTGAACACTAAGCTGTAAGAAACCCATAATGTGATTTAAGGTAGCACAAGAGGCGGGGGAAGCCTTCATTGAGATTCACTACATCTAGTGCCACTGAAACAGATGAGACTCATTTTTTGTTTTATGTGTTTTAAATTTAAGTGTTCCTAAGGATTCTGATTCACTTTAGTACATGGAGGAAAAAGCCATTTTTCAGTGCTTAGCTGACACTGAATTCATTTTCTTCCCCCCTCCATTATTCAGATCCATGATCAGAAATAGCTTTCCTATGAGGTATAGCACTACTATTTCAAAGTCTGCGTGGCCAGAGCACGCAGACATCTACTCAGTATCACCATGACATCACTACTTCTGTCCTAGAGGACTTCCATGGCCTGAGCACTGGGTTTGCAAGATGCTGCTTTGGGAAAGAGCAGGTAATGTCTCCCCAGACGATGGGTCCTGCCCACGTTGGGATGAGGCAGCCATACAGGTAGAGCATCAAGCCCACATCCTGTGTGTCCTCTCAGTATAGGTGACTGTGTTCCCCCTCCCCCATCCCTTGTGAGTTCCTGAGCACAACCTGGTGTTACACTTGCCTCCTGGGGTCTCACCAGCTGCTCCGTCCCTAAATGCCCTTTATTAACCTGATTCCTCTAATGGAATACATTTGATTTCCCCTTCAATGCTCAGCTTGCACGCAGTGCCTCCTCCTGTCTCTGGTATCCTCTGCCTGTGCCCCCAGGCCTTGTGCTCCTCTATCTTAGTCATGGTTCCTCATCTATTTCGTCCCTTCTGCCACCTCACCTTGCTGCACTGTGAGTGTCTGAGCATCCTTATTGAATGTACATCTTCTGAGCCTTTGGATGACAAAATCCTCATGTGCTGGCTCACATACTCTCACGCCCTGCTGTTGGGGCCCCTGGCCTCCTGTGCAGAAGGTCCACATTCCTCTGGAACTTGTCTGACCAGTGTTCCCTCATCTGGAATGGCAGCACCCACACTGCTGGCCTGGGCAGGGATCTGTATCCTCGGCTCCTATTTCCTCCACACACTGTAAAAATGAAGAGGTGCATCCTTATCCTGCCCCCACTCATCTCCAGAATGTGTGCCTGCCTCTCCATCCTGCTCTCATCTGGTTCTGGCCACCTTCATCTCTCCATGGAACAATAGGACAGTCCTCAATGTGTCCCTGCCTCTTCCACTCCCTTCTCCATGCTGGAGCCAGGACCACCAGCAACATGGTCCTCTAGGCCTTCAGGGCCCCTTCCCTGCTGCACACCTCTGCCCCTTACAGGGCAGGCAGCCAAGGATGTCTGCCAAGCAGAAGATGAGTGCTGCTCCTTGGAAAACAGGTGGGCTGCCACCTGAGGATGTGTGGACTTGGAGGGATGGCTCTGCCTTGGTGCCCCAGTGACCTCATAATTTCCATATAGGCCACACTGCCAAAATTCTGAACCACAGCTTGTTGGAGTTTTGGTAGGATGCCTTGTGATCCTATAAGAACATGAGAGGATGGAGGCCTGTGAAGAGCTGTTTCAAGGCCATCTCTTGCTCACCTCCGTGCCCTGTGGAAGCCTGTCATGGGACAGTTTCTATGGACTCCCAGGTTCTGAAGAGGTATGGGGTTTTCTGCCTCACCCCTCAGGGTGTAGCTGCAGACAGTGAACTGCAGCTACAGTTCACTGTAGCTGAAGCCTGGAATGGGCTTCCCAGGACCAAGGTGTCCCAATCACCCTCCATTCTCCAGATCCTCCTGTTTAGGTGTGAGGGAGGACAAAGGAGCTGGCAGCCATTCCTCCTGTGCTGTCTAGGTCAGTAATAAATGGAATCTAAAGGTGTTCTGTTGTCCCTTCACTGGCTGGATCAGCAAGGCCTTGGCCTTGGCCTATGTGCTTGACAGGCCTCTCTGTGGGGAAACATCTACATCCCTTCAACCAGGTGGATGATGCCCAAGTGTAGCTGACAGCAGGGAGGAGCAGAGTCTGGGACACGCTCTCTTCCTTGCACAGTGGGGGACAACTTCCAGAGCCAGTCATTTCCAAACACAGGCTCTCCATAAGTTCCTGGGCAGTCTGCAGAGGGGGCAAGGCCATGGAGATACAGAGAAAAGATCCCCTGAAGACCAGAAAGGGGAGGAGGAGAAAGACTAACTCTTGTCAGGAGGTGGTTGAAGAAGAGCTGCTGGACATTGGTGGGCACTGTTATGACCACTGATTTTTCCCCAAATGAGCACAGGCCTTGAGATCATGTGGGGTAGCTTCAAGGTGATCTTACATTTTAGCTGTTTGGTTCTGTGGACGTTAACTAGACTTGATAGGATACTTCTTAGGTTCCCTCTACCATACTGGAGAGAGGGAGTTAGACCTTTATAGGCATAGAAATATCTGGTAGAAGCCTAACACAGATCCCTGGACAGACAACTGTCCTAATTGATGGACAGCACTTGAGGATGGTGGAGTGTCAATAGCTATAGTTCCAAGAAGTCCTGGCTTTTGGAGGTGGTGGTGAGCACCTGGAGGGCAAGGCCAGGCCTGCTTCACAGAGCAGCTGTGGGTCATCATGGGTGATATGGGCAGCTGCACCCAGGATCCCGGCTTTTCTAATGTTGGAGGGTGAGCGTGGTGATAAGACAACAAGCCAACCATGACCTGCAGTCACTTCTTAACAAGGAAATTTGCACTCCCCTAGGCGTATTTATAAAACACTAATGTTTACGTCCCATGTCCAGAAATTCTGATTCAGTTGGTCTGCAGTATGGTCTGGGCATCTGGATTTTTAAAGCCTCCCCCAGGTGATTCCAGGGGCAGCCAAGGCTGAGAAAGGCTGCTTCCAGAGTCATCAGCTCTGGGAGTTGGCCCCTCATCAGTCATTGGTCTCAGCTGCTTTCTTCTCTTGGGAGCTGGAAACTAAGGTCATTTCCTTCCATGCTGGGACAAAATGCTTGTAAGTATTTCAGTGTCCCTTTTCCTCCATCACTTGTAGTAAAATCTGACTCATATTTTAAAGCCCACTTTCTCCCAGAAACCCTCTACTGACACCCCAGTCTCTTTGGTTGTTAGGCTGTTGATGTGGTTGGCGTTTTAGACAAAGCTGCCCACTGCACCTGGCATGGGCCTTCTAATACAGGGCAGAGGACCAAAAATGAGTGCTTGATAATTAATGATTTGGCCAGAACTTGTGCTGAGTCTTAAACTGAAATATACTAAAACCTCATCGACATTTCTGGAATATGAACACTGTTGTACTGAATCCCAACTGTGTGCAGTTTTTTAAAATAAACACACACGTTTCCTCTGATTAAAGGGGATAATTTGCCAACTTATTTGTCCTTCCTAATTAAAAGCCAGAAGATGTTTTATGGCAATACATAAAATATACACTTTCTTCAAGTTTTATTGAGATATAGACATACAGCACTGTACAAGTTTAAAGTATAATGACTTGATTTGCATACATCATGAAATGATTACCACAATAAGTTTAGTGAACATCATCCTCTCATATAAATACAAAATAAAAGAAAAATGAAAAAGTATGTTTTTCTTTGTGATGAGAACTCTTAGGGCGTACCCTCCTAACAACGTTTGTATGTAACATACAGCCGTTTTAATTATATTTATCATGTTGTACATTACATCCCTAGTACTTATTTATCTTATAACTTGAAGTTTGGACCTTTTGACCACCTTCATCCAACTCCCCCACCCTTCATTCCTGTTTCTGGTAACCACAAATCTGCTTTCTTTTTCTATGAGTTTGTTTTGAAGTATAATCGACCGACAGCACTATGGGAGTTCTGGTGCACAATATAGGAATTCAATATTTCTATACTTTGCAAAATGATCACCACAATAAGTCTAGTTTCCATCTGTCATCATACAAAAATATTACATTGTTATTGACTCTATTTCCCATGCTCTACATTTCATCCTTGTGACTTACTATTTTCTACCTGGAAGTTTGTACCCTTGATCCCACTCAGCTGTAACTTTCTTCTCCTCCCCTTCTCCCCTCTGGCAACCACTTTGTTTGTTCTCTGTATCTATGATGCTGTTTCCATTTTGTTATGTGTGTTCCTTTGTCTTTTAGATTCCACATATAAATGAAATCATGTGGTATTTGTCTTTCTCTCTCTGACTTATTTTACTTAGCGTAATGCCCTCTAGGTTCATTCATGTTGTCACAAATGAAAAGATTTCATTCTTTTTATGGTTAATTTCCCATTTTATATGTATATACCACATCTTCTTTACCCATTCATCTATTGTTGGTCATATAGATTTTTTCTTTGCAAGAGTACTAGGAACTGAAATTGCTGGATCTAATGTAGTTCTATTTTTAAACTTTTGAGGAAACTTCATACTGTTTTCTATAGTGGCTGCGTCAATTTACATTCCAATGAACAGTGCATGAGGATTCCCTTTTTTCACCTCCTCACCAATAATTTTTTTTTTAACATCTTTATTGGCGTATAATTGCTTTACAATGGTGCGTTAGTTTCTGCTTTATAACAAAGTGAATCAGTTATACATATACATATGTTCCCATATCTCTTCCCTCTTGCATCTTCCTCCCTCCCACCCTCCCTATCCCACCCCTCCAGGCGGTCACGAAGCACCGAGCTGATATCCCTGTGCTATGCAGCTGCTTCCCACTAGCTATCTACCTTACGTTTGGTAGTGTATATATGTCCATGCCTCTCTCTTGCTTTGTCACAGCTCACCCTTCCCCCTCCCCATATCACCAATACTTTTTATTTTCTGTCCTGATAATAGCCATTCGGACAAGGGTGAGGTGATATTTCATTGTGGTTTTGATTTGCATTTCCCTAATGATTAGTGATGTTCAGCATCTTTTCATGTTTCTGTTGGCCATCTGTATATCTTCTTGGGAAAAATGTCTATTCAGGTCTTCTGCCTATTTTTCAATTTGGTTTTTTTTTTTTTTTTTTGATGTTGAGTTGTACAAGTTCCTTGTATATTTTGTATATTAACCCCCTTTGGATATATTGCTTGCAAATACCTTCTCCCATTCAGTAGGTGAACTTTTTGTTTTGTGGATAATTTCCTTCATTCTGCAAAAATTTTTAGTTTGATGTAGTCCTATTTGTTGATTTTTGCTTTTGTTTACCTTGCTTGAGGAGACATATCCTAAAAAATATTGCTGATACCTGTGTAAAACAACATACTGCCTATTTTCTTCTAGGATCTTTATGGTTTTAGTTCTTACATTTAAGACTTTAATCCATTTTGAGTTTATTTTTGAGTATGATGTGAGAATATGATGATGTAGTCCAGCTTGATTCTTTTGCAGGTGGTTGTCCAGTTTTACCAACAACATTTATTGAAGAGGCTGTCTTTTCCTCATTGTATATTTTTGCTTCCTTTGTCATAGGTTAATTGACCCTATAGGGGTAGGTTTACTTCTGGGATCTCGTTTTTTTTCCATTGATCTAAGTGTCTATTTTTGTATTAGTATCATTCTGTTTTGATTATTCTAGCATTGTAGTTAGAAATCAGGAAATGTGATACTTTCAGGTTTGCTCTTTTTCTCAAGATTGTTTTGGCAATTTGGGGTCTTTTGTGCTTTCATCCAAATTTTAGAATTATTTGTTCTAGTTCTGTGAAAAATTCCACTGGTATTTTGATAGGGACTGTATTGAATCAATAGATTGCCTTGAGGAGCATGGTCATTTTAACAATATTAATGATTCCAGTTCGTGAACATGGTATATCTTTCCACCTCTTTGTGTCATCTTCAATTTCTTTCATCAGCGTCTTATAGTTTTCTGAGTACATGTCTTTCACCTCCTTGGTTAGATTTATTCCTAGGTATTTTATTCTTTCTTATGCAATGTAAATAGGATTATTTTCTTAATTTCTCTTTCTGATTGTTCATTGTTAGTGTATAGAAATGTAACAAATTTGTGTATATTAATTTCGTATCCTGCAAAGTTCCTGAAATCATTTATTAGTTCTAATACCTTTTTGGTGGTGTTTATAGGATTTTTTATGTATAGTATCATGTCACTTACAAAGAGTGACAGTTTTACTTCTTTTTTGATTTGGATTCTTTTTATTTTTCTTGTCTGATTGCTGTAGCTTCATCTTTCAATATGATGTTGAATAAAAGTGGCAAGAGTGGACATCTTTGTCTTTTTTCTCATCTTACAGGAAATGCTTTCAGGTTTTCACTATTCAGTATGATGTTGGCTGTGGGTTTGTCATATATGGTCTTTATTATGTTGATGTATATTCCCTTCATACCCACTTTATGGAGAGTTTTTATCACAAATGAACGTTGAAATTTGTCAAAAGCTTTTTCTGAATCTATTGAGATGATCAAGGTGCCATCGTTTCAGTATTCAGAGGGAGCTCTTCCTGGTTTATCTCCCCTTCCCCCCTCACCATGCTGTGTCTTCACATGGCAGAGACAGAAAGAAAGAGAGAGAACGAGCTCTGATCTCTCTCCCTCTTCTTGTAAGGACACTATTTCCATTATGGGATCTCCATCCTCATGCTTCATTTTAACCTAATTACTAAACTACCTCCCAAATACCATCACATTGGAGGTTAAGGTTCAAACATATGAATTTTGTGGAGGACACAATTCAGCACGTGGCATTAAGTATATTCACATTGTTGTATAATCAGAAACACAATGACATTGTGCTCTATCTACTGATTATTATTCCTCACTAATAAGGCAAAACATTCCGGAATAGTCTACTCAATGACCCATGAATTCTAAGTGTTTCCACTCTGGCTATTGGGAATAAGCACTAGTGCCAGCACTATGTGAGCACTGGTACTTTTCTATCACTCTTTCAGATGTTTCTTTTTCCCTATGCAAGTGTTGATCAGTACCTTTATGAATACTTGAAGGGGACTCTCTGTAGTTCTCTGAGCTTATCTATATGAACACTCCTCCCTTTCATACACCGCCATGCAAACTCCAGCTGCCTTGGTCTCTCTGGATTCTTGCCTCTATCTTGGCAACTTAAGGATTCAGCAGCAAGGTCTGCCTGGGTTACCCCTCTCCACACCCCAGCCTGGAAACCTCTAAAGCAGTAAGTTGGAGGGGTTCATAGAGCTTACCTAGCTTGTTCTCATCTCTCAGGAATTGCTGTCCTTCATTGTCTGATGTCCAACATTTTGAAACGTTTAATGCATTTTTTTCTGTTTGTTTCTGTCATTATTTCAGGTGGAAAAGTAAATCATTTCCCTGTCACTCCATCTTGGGAAGAAATGGAGGTCAAGAAATTCTTGACCTCTGATACCATTCTTAGTTAACAAGAATGGTGTTCTCATTATGCTTCCTGGGTACCAAGAAGTGAGCTTAGAGACTCACATTAGCAAGTCATTTGATCCCACAACTAGCTCTCCAAGGTAGGAATTAACCCAGCTCTAACACACGTTAACTGTATGATGCTGGAAAAATTATTTCACCTTTATGAGATTTTTTTAATCTACAATATGATAGATTGGTGATGATGATAATAATAATGTTACTGTTGTTTTGTTATTTTCACAAAATTGTTGAGTGGACTAAGTGTGATAATAGAAGTTGAACTTAGCTAATTACCTGATGTATAGAAGATACTCAATGTGGGGAAACACATGTCAGAGCTTGGGTAGGAGCCCGTCACTGTCCATCTATGTGCTGTCTCACAACTAAGCTCCATAGTGCCTAATAACATTATAAAGTCTCTAATAAATCCTAGAGTAAGGGGAACTTTTAAACTTTGTTTTTCATTAATTAATTGATTGAAACAATTTTTTGGTGTACAAAAATCTGTACATAATTTATGTAAGTATACAATTTGTTCAGAGTAGAGATCATTATACACTCATGAAACCATCATTACACTCTATGCCATAAACCTATCCATCACATCCAAAAATGTTCTTCCACCTCCTTATTTATTATTATTGTTTCTCATTATTATTACCATTATTATAAGAACTTTAACATAAGATTAATCCTTTCAGAAAAATTTTAAGTTACAATAAAATATTGTTAACTATAGGCATTATACTATAGATCTTTAGGTCTTATTTATCTTGTGTAACTGAAACTTGTGCTTTTTGACTAATACCTCCCCATATTCCCTCCACCTAGCTCCTGCCAACCAGCATTCTACACAGTGATTCTACGAGTTTGACTACTTAGGTTCCTAATAAGTGGTATCATGTAGTCTAGTTTTGCTTTTGTTGCCTGTGCTTTTAGTGTCATATCTAAGAAGCTATTTCCAAGACCAATGTCAAGAAGCATTTTCCCTGTGCACTCTTCTAGGTGTTTTACTCTTTCACATCTCACATTTAGGTCTTTATTCCATTTTGAGTTGATTTTTGTGTAATGTATGATATAAGGTCCAATTTTATTCTTTTGCATGTGGATATCCATTTCCCCAGCACCATTTGTTGAAGAGACTATTCTTTCTCCATTGTCTATTCTTAGAACTCTTGTCAACTATCAGTTGACTATATATGCATGAACTTATTTCTGGGCTCTCTATTCTGTTCCATTGATTTATGTGTCTGTTTTATTCTGCAGCTTTGTGATATATTTTGAAATCAGGAAGTGTGATGCCTCTAACTTTGTTCTTCTTGATCAAAATTGCTTTGTTTCTTTGCAGTCTTTTGTGATTCCACATAAATTTTAAGATTTTTTTTATTTCTGTAGAAAAAAAACACCACTAGAATTTTGAAATGGATTACATTGAATGTATAAATCACTTCGGATAGTATGGACATTTTAACAACATTAATTCTTTCAGTTCATGAACATGGGATGTTTTTCCATTTATTTATGTCTTCTTTAATTTCATTAGTATACCAAATTTTCATTTCCTTGGTTAATTTTATTCCTAAGTATTTTACTCCTTTGGTCCTACTGTAAATGAAATTGCTTTTCAATTTTCTTTTTGGATAACTTGTTGTTAGTGTGTAGAAATACAACTGATTTTTGTATGTTAATTTTGTATCCTGCAACTTTGTTGAATTCATTTATTCTAACAGTTTTTTGTGGAGTTCAACTTTGTCTAATCTTAGCATTCTATAGAAATCTATAGAACTGCCATTTGTAGAGCATGTCCTGGACTTAAAATAAATTCTATATTTAGGCTAAAGTTTGCATGGTTAAATGATAATTTTGTATGGTGTGATGAAGGAGAGTGAGGAATCTAGAGTGTTTCTCATGTAACTTGCTGGATGGCTAAAGATATGATAGGACCTCAATAGCAAGAGAAAAATTACTGCTAGCAGAACAATTCTCACACTTACCACATTTACTCCTTCTTTTCACAGTAGGGATCACCAGGGAAGTATGAAATGATAATCAGTTTGATTCCCAGCTGTTAATGGTAGAAAAAAATGGGGAATGCAAGGAGACTTGGAAGAAATAAAGAGATAGGAGGAGAAGCAGAAGAGGATGGAGTCACACAAACCAATAGAAAAGGTAGTTTCAAGGAAAAGAGAATTACTAGCTGTGGCAGGCAGAAAAATGGCCCCCAAAGATGTCCATGTCCTGACGTTACAGTACACGACAAAGAGGACTTTGCAGATGTGATTAAATTAAGGGCTTTGACATGGGGAGATTATCCTGAATTATTCAAGTGAGTCCAAAGTAATCACAATGGTCCTTAAAGGTGGGCGAGAGAGACAGAAGAGGAGGTCAAAGTGATGCAATGTGAGAGGGACTTGAACACCCCACTCCATTGTTGCTGTTGATTTGAACATGTCATGAGACAATGCGGGCAGCCTCTAGAAGCTAGAAAAAGCAAGGGAATGAATGCTTTCACAGCACTTCCAGAAGTAAAGCAGCTCTGATGACACCTTGATTTTAGCCCAGGGCCACTTAAGGCAGACTTCTGACCTCCACAACTGTGAGATAATAAATCTGTGTTTTTTTTTCAAGCCACTAAATTGTGGTCATTTGTTCAGCAGCAATAAGAAACAATACATTGGTGGTATCCCATAGGGAAAATATTGAAAAAAATACTTTTTGTGTTTTAACATTAAGAATCAATTGGCAACCTTAATTAAAGGAGTGTCATTAAATTGTTGGTGAAAGAAGCCAGATTTGGGGAACTGTAATATGACCAGAGAAATATAGTTGGGAAATGTTTGGATTAGGAAGGGAGAGAAGAGATTGAGGATTGAGTAATTAGAAGGAAACTCCAGGTCAAGGGTAGAGACTTTGTAGGATTGTAGACACTTTAGCAAATTAAAAACATAACAGAAAGTAGTCTCATGTTTACGGGCTTTGTGAATTTACTATGCAATTCTGGAGTAAAAGAAACCTGCAATATAGTATCAGATGTTGGGAACTGAAATATCTCCATGAAAATACAGCAGAGAGTATGAGAAAAGTAGAATAACTAAAATCATACCCCTAGAACAGCTGCCAAGCAAGAATTTCTTTGGGATACCTGTCCTGACTCTGCAACCTAGTTGGGACCTTGCAACATGCTTGGATTCAGTCTTATCACCACATTTGCTTCATAACTATATAATTAATGACCTACTCATGTTTCTCTTCCCACCGGCCTGCATATCCTGGAGGATGGGGCTGACCATGCTCACTGTTGTGTTCTTCTGTCTATCATAAAGCCTGGCACACTGTACAAGCTTTCTACATATTTATTATATCACTGACCAAACGGACAAGTGCCCATCATTTTGCTTCTTCCAGCACTTCCCTGCTCTTCTCTACCAGCCCTGACCTTGCCCGTCTTCCCAACCTAGCTAATGACCCTCTCGCCCCAAATCCTTTTGGGTTGAACCCATGTGATGACTTCAGGGAGGCAAGGACCTGCGTGCTGATGGTCAGGTTTCCACATAGGTTTGGCCAAGTGGATGCTCATCTTAACAGCCAGCACTGGCAATTGCGGGGACCCTGTGTTCTGGGGTGGTGAAAGAAACACAGGCTCTGAGGTGCGCTGGACCCTCTCAGAAGTCTACCTCTGCCTTTGATCAGCTGGGTGGCCTGAAAAGATTACATAACCATGAGGAAGGTCCTTTTCCTCAGCAGACCACGTATTTCAATCCAGGTCTGAGTACTATGGTAAAGATTATAAATAATTTATGTAAAGATCCCAGGATTGTACCCGGTACACAGATGCTCAATAAATTAGGGATTTCTGTTATGCATAGATGGGATGTCCACTAGTTTAAGAGCTTAGAGGTAATATAGAGTTGAATCCAAAGTCCTACCACTTACGGCCTATGTGACTTTAATGTTTCATTTAATTCCACTGTGCCTCAGTTTCCTCAAATGCAAAGCAAGTATAATAAAATCTCCCTCATGGAATATGTAATTTGTGAAGTTACTTGCAATTCTGGAGTGAAAAATGTTCTGCAACATAATGTTTTGCAGAGAACCTGGTTAATAATTCCTTTCTCCTTTCCCATCCTGTGCTCTGAGGCAGGATCTAGACAGACATTTTTGCCCTTTAGAAGCTCATCATCAACACAGCAGATGTGCACTTGGACTTTCTTGGTGTGTGCTAATGTGAAGGCCACCTGGTTCACCCAGGACATGCTCAACCATGGCCCATGTGGCCTAGATGTATTTGGGGCCTTATTGCTTTTAGCAGCTTAATTGTTCATTAAGAGGAAGGGACATTCACAGAGCTGGCCTGACATCCTGATAAAATACCAAATGACTTTCAATGTTTGATTTATGGGCACAGGCTTGGCTCCTGACAGAATGGCTGGAGAGATGAGAGATAAGCACACACTTAACTCTGGGCCTTGATGAATGACAGGGAAACCTTGTACCATAAAGGCAATGAAGCCACCCTGTGGGAAGAGGACTGTCACAGAGGGCATTGGGAAAGCCCAATCAGCCTCCTTGTTGGAGGACAATTAACAGAATTAGAGTTAGAATTTTAATGATCATACAAATTAGAAGGAAATTAATCAGCTAATATTTTATGAGATGTCTTGGTGTGGAGCACTGCCAGTTAAGTTTTATGGAAAGTCTTTGATTAATTGAGACATAGCATGAAGGTATAAAATCCAGTCTCCCAGCTGCACGTTAATATCTCCCTTCCCCACCCCTTCCACACCTGGCTTCCCCAAGGTGAAAGAGAGATGGTTGTTGCTTGAGGACACATACCCACACATGCAAACATGGCTCTCAGATGTCTGCTTGTCTTTTCACACTTTCTCAATGTGGACAATAAGTTTCTGCCCCCACCTCCTCTCTTTCATTAGTGTCCTTTGACTTCTGTTTTCTGCCAGCCGTCCTTTGTGTGGGAGACTCCTGAGTACATCATCACCTGACTCTGGGCAGACATCCCAGGACCAAGGGTCACTGCAGAGTCATCAGTCAGAATCCATGTCTATGTGTCCATCCTCCTGTACCTTCCCAGGGCCTTGGACCAGATCAAAAATTGGCAACTCAATGATGGTTTTCAAGAGGTCGGCTCACTAAGTCTTCGGCTCCATGCCAACCCGGGCTGGGTCACTCAAGTCAGAGTGAAGGGCTTCAGAGACAGAAATGGACAGTCAGCCAGAGTTCCTGGTCATAGTGACAAAATGAGACATGTCACTTTGTTGCTCCAAATACACAGAGGAGTTACTAGTTGGCAGGCAACTATTCCAGGTAGGATGCTTGTGGAGACCTGGAAGGGAAGGCAGTCTGTATGAGGACAGATTGAAGACATCCGCTAACTGGACAACTGATAAACATTTCTGACCCTGAGCTACTGCTCTACCCTGCACCCCTCAGTTCACTCCCAAACCTGTCCCTCTCACAGTTTTCTCCATTTTGGTAAGTAGCATTTCGGTCCTTCCAGATGCTCAAGAAAATTTGGAGTCTTTGGCCTTTCAACATATTTTGTTGGTTCCACTATAAAAACGTATGCAAGAACCAACCACTTCTCACCACTCTATATAGACACTGCCCCACCCATTGCTCCTTGTCACCTGGGTTACCGGGGTTATGGCAGTAACTTCCTCCTGGGATGCTTCTTCTATCCTTGCTAACTTTGGTTGATTCCCAACAAATCTTCCAGAATGAACCTGTTAAAATGTAAATGGAATCATGTTACCACACTGCTCAAAATCTTCTGATACCTGCGTCTCACTTAAAGTCAGTCTTTATAGTGACCTGCAAGACAATATGACCTGGCCCCCTCGACTCTTCTGGCCTTGTGACCCACTGTGTTCCCCTTGTCACTCCACACAGCTTTGTGCCATTTACATTTGCTATGCTCTTCCCTCTGACAGCCACGTAGTCCAGCTCCCTTCCCTCATGGCAGTCTTTGCTCAGATGCTCCCTTCCTACCGGCGCCTTCCTTCACCACTCTCCCTAGGGAGCTCTCCTCCTCTTTGTGCCAGTGGTACAGGCTGTTCTGATAAATGTGCAACAAATGACCCATGGTTGGGGGGATGTAGTGCTTGCTGATTTCTGCAAGGTGAATACTTTGACCAAGGCTAATTTTGTTTTGTTTTGTTTGTTTTCACCGTGTGACATGCAGATCCCTGACCAGGGATTGAACCCGTGCCCCGTGCAGTGGAAGCATGGAGTCTTAACCACTGGACCACTGGGGAAGTCCCTAGCAAGGCTAATTTTAAGCAACCAAAGTGACAACAGCTGCCTTCCAAAGTTCCTGAAAATATAACAGTTGGTTTTCACAAGCCAGTGTAACTGGTGACAGTGTATACAGCTTTTTCTGTTGTTTTTTCCTTAGTATCAATTCTTGACATACTATATATTTTATCCATATATCTTATAGATTAGCTGTCTCTCCCATTAGAATATAATTTTCATATGGGCATTAATTTTTTGACTGCTTTGGTCACTTCTGTGTTACCCAGCTTCAGTATCATGCCTATCACATAGTAGGTGGTGAATAAAATTTTGCTGAATGACAGTATTAATGAAAGAATGAGTACCTACTACTCATCAGACCCTGATAAGTTTGGGGACACATAAATAAATAACACAGCGTCCTTTATTTTTATCTAGTGGTGAAGACAAGCCTTTGTAATACAATGGAGTAGGGACTAAAATAAAGGTTGTTCCTAGTAGAGATAAGATCATAGGACAATCATAAAAATCAGATTCAAATATCAGAGATGATTATTCTGATGTAAAGGGGGGTGTGATTCTGTAACTCTTAATTGTGTTTGACCCAGGATCCCTAGAATGTTAACTTCGAATACTCTTTCTCTTCATCAAATTCTAGATATATACTCAGGACACGATGATGCTTTAGCAACTTGATGAGTGCATCTAAATCCTCATAATGGATGCTAGTTAGACTGAAACACATAGCTTAGGGTTAGGCTTACGGTGTCCAGTTTTACCAACCAACCAACTCTGGCGCCAGAAATACTTTTTTAAAAGCCTTAATGTTCCAGAGTGAAGTAAAGTGAGAGCAAGTTACTTGTGCTTGCCCAGGGGGAATCCTCCACTCAGTGTGGTGTCTGTGGGTGACAGAGATCTTGGAGAAGTTTACACCCACTTGCATGCCTTGTAAAACAAAGGGATCCTATTTACTAGCAAACGTAGTCCCCAAAGAACATGATTCATTAGGTCAGTGTTTGCTTCATTTTTAAGAAGAGTGAGGAGGGAAGGCGGAGAAGGGTGAAGCCTTTTCCTCCCCTTTATGGATTGTTAGTGATTTAATGGGCAATCTATCCCAGTGACGGATGTGTTTTAAATTATGGTAGGATGAAGGAAATGAACATTTATTGGCAGTGCTAAATGCTAACATTACACGCATATACAGACCAATAGTTTGGCCGGCAGAATTCCATAACTTGGGTGGTAATTTGGAACAGAATATAGCAATTCCTCAGGAGGAGTTTCTTTGTGTTTGTTCAGCCTCCTGTGTGCACTGAGCACCTTCACATGTGCTCTTCTCTGCTTTCCATCCTGCTTGGTGCCCTGGAAAGTTGACCTAAATGGACTGAATGGACTACATTGTTAGGCTTCTGGTTTGGTTGGGCCAATGAGAAGTCAAAGGAGGAGACTAGAGGGAGGATGGAGAGAGAGTCAGGCCAGCTGATCTGCTGGCCTCTTGCAGAGATACGGATGACCCTGTTTGCCCTGTGTCAGAACTGCTTCAGTTCCACTTTCTCTATTAAGGTGGGAGGTACTTCTGAGTGCTTGATGGTCCCTTGTCTTGGAAAGTCTGGTAGGTGTTTCCTGAAGACAAAGGTGGATACTCCTTCAGAGGGGTACTGTATCTGCTGTTTCCAAATCTGTTGGTGCCACAAGTGTGGACCACCTCAGACCAGATGTGCAGCCTGAGGTCCCATGACAGACTCAGATATACTTTCCCAGAGTGAAAATACGTGTGAAGGACAGAACTCCTCAGGGACGTTTTTCCCTCCATATTTTCTTTTACTTTTCCTGCTCTCTCTTCCCAAGACTGTTTTCTCTATACTTTCCTAGGGTTAGAGGGAGTGTGACATGGGAAAGATTTATTTTTCAATTACCATGAAGGTAAAGTCAGTAGGCTTACAATGTCACCTATAAGATTTTCCAGATTGAGTGGTTCCTGGGCTATAAGGTCTGTCAACCAAAGCCACTAAATCCAAGGTGAGGTGTTTGGTATTGGCAAATTTCCATAGGACATTGGAACCCTAGTATTTGGCTTACTACCTTGGATAAAGCCTTTGATTTTTTTTTTTTTTACATCTTTATTGGAGTATAATTCCTTTACAATGGTGTGTTAGTTTCTGCTTTATAACAAAGTGAATAAGTTACACATATACATAGGTTCCCATACGTCTTCCTTCATGCATCACCCTCCCTCCCACTCTCCTTATCCCACCCATCTAGGTGGTCATAAAGCACCGAGCTGATCTCTCTGTGCTATGTGGCTGCTTCCCACTAGCTATCTATTTTACGTTTGGTAGTGTATATATGACCATGCCCTCTCTCACTTTGTCACAGCTTACCCTTCCCGCTCCCCATATTGTCAAGTCCACTCTCTAGTAGGTCTGTGTCTTTATTCCTATCTTACCCATAGGTTCTTCTTTTCTTAAATTCCATATATATGTGTTAGCATATGGTATTTGTCTTTCTCTTTCTGACTTACTTCACACAGTATGACAGACTCTAGGTCCATCCACCTCATTACAAATAGCTCAATTTCATTTCTTTTTATGGCTGAGTAATATTCCATTGTATATATGTGCCACACCTTCTTTATCCATTCATCCGATGATGGGCACTTAGGTTGTTTCCATCTCCTGGCTATTGTAAATAGAGCTGCAATGAACATTTTGGTACATGACTCTTTTTGAATTTTGGTTTTCTCAGGGTATATGTCCAGTAGTGGGATTGCTGGGTCATATGGTAGTTCTATTTGTAGTTTTTTAAGGAACCTCCATACTGTTCTCCATAGTGGCTGTACCAATTCACATTCTCACCAGCATTTATTGTTTCTAGATTTTTTTTTTTTTTTTTTGCGGCACGCGTGCCTCTCAGTGTTGTGGCCTCTCCCGTTGTGGAGCACAGGCTCTGGACGCGCAGGCTCAGCGGCCATGGCTCACAGGCCCAGCCGCTCCACAGCATGTGGGATCTTCCCGGACCAGGGCACGAACCCGTGTCCCCTGCATCAGCAGGCGGACTCTCAACCGCTGCGCCACCAGGGAAGCCCCTGTTTCTAGATTTTTTGATGATGGCCATTCTGACTGGTGTGAGATGTTATCTCATTGTAGTTTTGATTGGCATTTCTCTAATGATTAATGATGTTGAGCATTCTTTCATGTGTTTGTTGGCAGTCTGTATATCTTCTTTGGAGAAATGTCTATTTAGGTCTTCTGCCCATTTTTGGATTGGGTTGTTTCTTTTATTGTTATTGAGCTGACAAAGATTAATTCTTTGTCAGTTGCTTCATTTGCAAATATTTTCTCCCATTCTAAGGGTTGTCTTTTGGTCTTGTTTATGGTTTCCTTTGCTGTGCAAAAGCTTTCAAGTTTCATTAGGTCCCATTTGTTTATTTTTGTTTTTATTTCCATTTCTCTAGGAGGTGGGTCAAAAAGGATCTTGCCGTGATTTATGTCATAGAGTGTTCTGCCTATGTTTTCCTCTAAGAGTTTGATAGTTTCTGGCCTTACATTTAGGTCTTTAATCCATTTTGAGCTTATTTTTGTGTATGGTGTTAGGGAGTGTTCTAATCTCATACTTTTTCATGTATCTGTCCAGCTTTCCCAGCAACACTTATTGAAGAGGATGTCCTTTCTCCACTCATTTCTTTTTCATTTATTTCTGATCTGATTTTTATGATTTCTTTCCTTCTGCTAACTTTGGAGTTTTTTTGTTCCTCTTTCTCTAATTACTTTAGGTGCAAGGATAGTTTGTTTATTCGAGATGTTTCCTGTTTCTTAAGGTAGTATTTTATTGATATAAACGTCCCTCTTAGAACTGCTTTTGCTGCATCCCATGGGTTTTGGGTCGTCGTGTCTCCATTGTCATTTGTTATGGGTCTTGTGTTTTTATCCATTCAGCTAGTCTATGTCTTTTGGTGGGAGCATTTAATCCATTTACATTTAAGGTAATTATTGATATGTATATTCCTATTTCCATTTTCTTAATTGTTTTGGGTTTGTTATTGTAGGTCTTTTCCTTCTCTTGTGTTTCTTGTGTACAGAAGATCCTTTATCATTTGTTGTAAAGCTGGTTTCGTGGTGCTGAACTCTCTCAGCTTTTGCTTGTCTGTAAAGGTTTTAATTTCTCCATCAAATCTGAATGAGATCCTTGCTGGGTAGAGTAATCTTGGTTGCAGGTTTTTCTCCTTCATCGCTTTAAATATGTCCTGCTAGTCCCTTCTGGCTTGCAGATTTTCTGCTGAAAATCTGCTGTTAACCTTATGGGGATTCCCTTTTGTGTTATTTGTTGTTTTTCCCTTGCTACTTTTAATATGTTTTCTTTGTAGTTAATTTTTGATAATTTGATTAATATGTGTCTTGGCATGTTTCTCCTTAGATTTATCCTGTATGGGACTCTCTGTGCTTCCTGGACTTGATTAACTATTTCCTTTCCCATATTAGGGAGGTTTTCATCTATAATCTCTTCAAATATTTTCTCAGTCCCTTTGTTTTTCTCTACTTCTTCTGGAACCCCTATAATTCGAAAGTTCATGTATTTAATGTTGTACCACATGTTTCTGAGACTGTCCTCAGTTCTGTTCATTCTTTTTTCTTTATTCTGCTCTGCAGTAGTTATATCCACTACTTTATCTTCCAGGTCACTTTTCCATTCTTCTGCCTCAGTTATTCTGCTATTGATCCCTTCTAGAGTATTTTTAGTTTCATTTATTGTGTTGTTCTTCACTGCTTGTTCCATCTTTAGTTCTTCTAGGTCCTTGTTAAATGTTTCTTGCATTTTGTCCATTCTATTTCCAAGATTTTGGATCATCTTTACTATCATTATTCTGAATTCTTTTTCAGCTAGACTGCCTATTTCCTCTCCATTTGTTAGGTCTGGTGGGGTTTTGTCTTGCTCCTTCATTTGCTGTGTGTTTTTCTGTCTTCTCATTTTGCTTATCTTGCTGTGTTTGGGGTCTTCTTTTCGCAGGCTGCAGGTTTGTAGTTCCTGTTGTTTTTGGTGTCTGTCCCCAGTGGCTAATGTTGGTTCAGTGGGTTGTGTAGGCTTCCTGGTGGAGAGGACTAGTGCCTGTGTTCTGGTGGATGAGGCTGGATATTGTCTTCTTAGTGGGCAGGTCCACGTCTTGTGGTGTGTTTTGGGGTGTCTGTGGACTTATTATGATTTTAGGCAGTGTCTCTGCTAATGGGTGGGGTTGTGTTCCTGTCTTGCTAGTTGTTTGGCATAGGGTGTCCAGCACTGTAGCTTGCTGGTCGTCGAGTGGAGCTGGGTCTTGGCGTTGAGATGGAGATCTCTGGGAGATTTTCGCCATTTGATGTTATGTGGATCTGGGAGTTCTCTTGTGGACCGGTGTCCTGAAGTTGGCTCTCCCACCTCAGAGGCACAGCACTGACTCCTGGCTGCAGCACGAACAGTCTTTCATCCACACGGCTCAGAATAAAAAGGAGAAAAGGTAGAAAGAAAGAAAGAAAGGATAAAATAAAATAAAGTAAGGTAAAATAAAGTCATTAAAAATAATTATTAAGAAAAATAATTTTTTAAGTAAAAAAATTAAATGCGGATGGATAGAACCCTAGGACAAATGGTGAAAGCAAATCTATACAGACAAAATCTCTCAAAGAAGAATACACATACACACTCACAACAAGAGGAAAAGGGGAAAAAATAATAAATCTTGCTCTCAAAGTCCACCTCCTCAATTTGGGATGA
>NW_020172459.1:650001-681003 GCF_003031525.2 Neophocaena asiaeorientalis asiaeorientalis | reverse complement strand
GGTATTGAGATGGAGATCTCTGGGAGATTTTCGCCATTTGATGTTATGTGGATCTGGGAGTTCTCTTGTGGACCGGTGTCCTGAAGTTGGCTCTCCCACCTCAGAGGCACAGCACTGACTCCTGGCTGCAGCACGAACAGTCTTTCATCCACACGGCTCAGAATAAAAAGGAGAAAAGGTAGAAAGAAAGAAAGAAAGGATAAAATAAAATAAAGTAAGGTAAAATAAAGTCATTAAAAATAATTATTAAGAAAAATAATTTTTTAAGTAAAAAAATTAAATGCGGATGGATAGAACCCTAGGACAAATGGTGAAAGCAAATCTATACAGACAAAATCTCTCAAAGAAGAATACACATACACACTCACAACAAGAGGAAAAGGGGAAAAAATAATAAATCTTGCTCTCAAAGTCCACCTCCTCAATTTGGGATGACTTGTTGTCTATTCATGTATTTCACAGATGCAGGGTACATCAAGTTAATTTTGGAGCTTTAATCAGCTGTTTCTGAGGCTGCTGGGAGATATTTCCCTTTCTCTTCTTTGTTCGCACAGTTCCTGGGGTTTGCTTTGGATTTGGCCCCGCCTCTGCGTGTAGGTCGCTGAAGGGCGTCTGTTCTTCGCTCAGACAGGATGGGGTTAAATGAGCCGCTGATTCGGGGGCTCTGGCTCACTCAGGCTGGGGGGAGGGAGGGGCACGGAGTGTGGGACGAGCCTGCGGTGGCAGAGGCTGGCCTGACGTTGCACCAGCCTGAGGTGCACCGTGCGTTCTCCCGGGGAAGTTGTCCCTGGATCCCGAGACCCTGGCAGTGGTGGGCTGCACAGGCTTCGTGGAGGGGAGGTGTGGATAGTGACCTGTGCTCACACACAGGCTTCTTGTGGCAGCAGCAGCAGCCTTAGCATCTCATGCCCGTCTCTGGGGTCCGCACTTTTAGCCGTGGCTTGTGCCCGTCTCTGGAGCTCCTTTAAGCAGCGCTTTTAATCCCCTCTCCTCGCGCACCAGGGAACAAAGAGGGAAGAAAAAGTCTCTTGCCTCTTCGGCAGCTCCAGACTTTTTCCCCGGACTCCCTCCCGGCTACTCATGGTGCACTAACTCCCTGCAGGCTGTGTTCACGCTGCCAACCCCAGTCCTCTCCCTGCGGTCCAACGGAAGCCTGAGCCTCAGCTCGCAGCCCCACCCGCCCCGGCAGGTAAGCAGACAAGCCTCTCGGGCTGGTGAGTGCTGGTCGGCACCGATCCTCTGTGCAGGAATCTCTCCGCTTTGCCCTCTGCAACCCTGTTGCTGCGCTCTCCTCCATGGCTCCGAAGCTTCCCTCTTCCGCCACCCACAGCCTCCGCCCTCAAAGGGGCTTCCTAGTGTGTGGAAACCTTTCCTTCTTCACAGCTCCCTCCCACTGGTGCAGGCCCCATCCCTGTTCTGTCTCTATTTATTCTTTTTTTCTTTTGCACTACCCAGGTACATAGGGGGTTTCTTGCCTTTTGGGAGGTCTGAGGACTTCTGCCAGCGTTTAGTAGGTGTCTATAGGAGTTGTTCCACGTGTAGATGTATTTCTGGTGTATCTGTGGGGAGGAAGGTGATCTCCACGTCTTACTCTTCCGACTCTCCCCCCTCTCCCATGTACGATGATTCCAGACCGTCGTCTCCAGGACTGTCGAGGCTTCGGCCGCCAGGGCCCCTCCAGAGCCAGCAGCCTCAGTGAGGCCACCCTTGCCTTGGACTCCGGGGCAGTTCCCTTACGGTGGAGGAAAGAGACCCTGAGCCAGGAGTTCTAGCTCTGTGGAAACGCGGGCTCTGTCCTGGGTGCAGGGGATAGGCAAGGATTTGATTTTGAAAATTAAAAATTAAAATTTAATTTTTAAAAATCATCGGGGAATTTCTCTCATCTCCAACTTTTAAATGTTTTCCAAATATTATCCAACATTTTAAATTGTTTTTAACAAGAAGGTTAGTGTAATTGAAGTGACCTAACCTTGTTACTGGATACAAGAAGCACATGAGATGATTGTTACATGAAATTATCTATGAAAAGTACCACTTTTATTATTTCAGAAGTGAATTGACAACACTTTTTTGGATGGGGGGATGTCCAGTTAAGAAGTTAGTGGAATGTAGGGGTATTTTTGCAAAGGGATATTCATGATTTAGCTCTCGCTTTTAAAAACACCACACTTCTCCTTTCTCCAGCAAGAGGATCTGCAGTAGAACCCCTTTGGTGGGAGTTTCAAAGGCAGATGATACAGAGCACTCTGGAAGAGCACTCCTGTCCTGGTAATGAAGATTGCTTTAGAAGATCAGGGATGCTTGGGTTAAAAGTATTTGGTATAGACAAAAATAACAATGAGATAACATCTTCACCTATAGATTAGAAAATGTTTTAAAAAAAGTTCGTTTTAGTGTGATGACACAGCGACTTGCACTTATTAGTGCAGAGTGGAACACTTTTGCAAAGAATTTGACAACATGAATACAACCTAAAAGATAATTATACCTTTGGGGCTGTAATTTAACTTCTAGGAAATTATCTTAAGTAAAATCTAAAGTGCTAAAAAAGCACTATGCATAAAGATTCATTTATTCAATAAATATTTATTGAGAGTTACCACGTACCAGGTATTTTTCTAAGTGCTGGGAATATAGCAGTGAATTAAGAACCAAACCTTCTGCACGGAAGCGCTCCTTTGAGTCAGAGATGGGAGTCATTCCATAAACAAACAAGGGATTAAGAAGGTGATGTATCACTAAAAGTGCCTTAAAATTGTCCATTTCTGGCCAAAATGAAGTAGGCTAATTGCATCTTATTTTTCACAGTGGTTACAACCAAACACACTGGACAACATACAAAAAAACACTACCTGAGAACTCTAAAAATAATAAGAGTAGAGAGACTGGGGAGCCGAGTCAAAACTCCCAACATGAAAAATGACCAAGAAGGTGGCTGTGAGTTTCCTGGGTTTTTTCTTTTTCCTCTTTTAATTCTCAGTTTTGATTCAAAGACAAATCAAAATGGGAAACTATATAGCAAGTGCTATTGGCAAAAACTCCAAGAAAGGTCTGTTTATCAGGACAGAGGATAGAGAAGAAAACCCCTGTGAGCTGGGGAGCATGGAGAGAATCCTCACAGCTGTTCTTCTTTTCTTAATATTTTTTTCTCCTGCTCTGCTCCAAGACCAGTACCAGTCACACACTGTGCTACCATGGAGTAGGCAAGAGGAAATCATCCCATTGGAGAGAGGGACTGGGAAAAGAACGTTTCACAAAGAGTGTGGGGTGTATTCCAGATGTACTTTTTCTCTTTTTTTCCCTCACCACTTTGTCCCAAAGGCAGACACAGTCATGTAGCACAGTACAGGTTGTGGAAACTGAGAGAACTCTGTCTCTCTGGCTAGAGGAATGAGGAAAATGAGCCCCCGGAGGTAGACAGTATGGGGGGAAATCTGGGCGAGGGGAGTTGGAGAAGACTAACGTATGTATGAACCACCCCTAGGCTGAACCTGTATAGAACATACCCAGGTAAGCCTGGTAAAGGCTTTGAAGACTGAAGCACCATGAAAACCACAGCCCTCATCCTGGACAAAATTTGAGTGGCACAGGTGAAGGATGGACCCAACCACGTAGCCAGGGCTGTGAAAACTGAACCAACACCAGAACCACCATGCCCAGAGGTAAGGAAGAACCTTCAATCTAAACCTAATTGGGTTGACTGACTGTAAAACCAACAGAAAATCAACATTCTTCAGAGAATTTTAACACGACCCAGAGTCGCATAACATAATATTTAAAATTTTCAGAAAATGTGACAAATTCTCAAGGGAAAATACAATCAAAAGCAGCCAGCCAAGACGACTCAGTTGTTGGAATTGTCAGATAGACTTTATATCACTCATATAACAGTGATTCATGAGGTAAAGGAGAACGTTTTTGAAACAGATGAAAATACGGGGGCTTCCCTGGTGGCTCAGTGATTACAAATCTGTCTGCCAATGCAGGGGACAAGGGTTCGAGCCCTGGTCAGGGAAGATCCCACAAGCCACAGAGCAACTAAGCCCATTTGCCACAACTACTGAGCCCACCTGCCACAACTACTGAAGCCTGTGCACCTAGAGCCCGTGCTCCGCAACAAGAGAAGCCACTGCAATGAGAAGCCAGTGCACCACAACGAAGAGTAGTCCCTGCTCGCCGCAGCTAGAGAAAGCCTGTTCGCAGCAACAAAGACCCAACACAGCCAAAAATAAAATAAATTTTAAAAAAAGAAATATGTGTGCTTCAGAGGACAACATCAAGAAAGAGAAAAGACAACTCAGAGTGGAAAAAATGTTTTCAAGTTATATATCTGATGAGACTTTTACCAAGAGTGTGTAAATAACATTCAATAATAAAAAGACAAAATCCTAATTTTTAAAAAAGCACAAAACGTGTGTATAGACAGTTGTGCAAAGAAGATAAAAAAATTTCCAACCATCCTGTAAAAAGATGTTCAACATCATTAGCCATTAGGGGAATGCAAGTCAAAAGCTCAGTGGGACACCACTTCACACCTACTAGGATGCTATAGTCAAAAGGACAGAGAATTAAAAAGTGTTGGTGAAGATGTGGAGAAATTGGAACCTTCATACACTGCTGATGGTAATGTAAAATGTTTCAGCTCCTTTGGAAAATAGTCTTGCAGCTCTGAAAATGATTAAACATAGAGTTACCATACAGTCCAACAATATCACTCTTAGATATACACCCCCAAATGAAAACATTTGTACATACACACACACTTACACACACAAATTGTACACAAATGTTCATAGTAGCATAACTCATAATAGCCAAAAAATGGAAACAATCCAAATGCCCATGATTTGATGAATTGATAAAAAGTGGTCTATCTTTGCAATGGAATATTATTTGCCAATCAAAAGAAACAAAATGCTGACACATGCTACAACTTGGATGAACCTTGAAAACATTATGCTGAATGAAAGAAGCCAGTCATAGAGGATCTCATTTGTATGATTTAATTTATATGAAATGTCCAGAAGAGGCAAATTTATAGAGACAGAAGGTAGCTTAGTGGTTGCCTAGGCCCGGAGATGATGGGGGTTGAAAATTTTAATTTAAAGTAGACCTAAGTTGGTAGTACCTATAGATAATGTCAGAATCAAGCTGAAATTATCTCTGGAACAGTAATTTTACACATCAGCCTCAAGGAGTTCTCAAAAATAAAGTTCTAAGGAACCTGAGCTCATAACTGTAAAATTCCCTAAACATATGAGGAAACTGGCCACCATGCATGAAAGTCAGCAGAAACAAAACACTGCAGAATCAGACCTGCAAACCCTCCAGGTGCTGGACTTGCCAGATACAAAACATAAAGTAAGGATGTTTAAATGTTTAAGGACATAAAATATGGGCTTGAAAGTAAAAACAGAAATCAGAGACAGTCAAAATTGACCAGCCAGATTTGTAAAAGAAGCAAATAAAACTTTAAAACAAAAAAGATAACAACTGAATTTAAAAATTCAGGAATGTGCACCCCTCCTTGAGGACGGACATAGTGACTTGCTTCTGAAGAACAGGAAAGGGGGAGATAGTCACTTACAGTGGAGAAACCTGGCAGACATCACCTTAAGCAAGTGATGAAGATTAACATCCCCAGAGATGACTGTGGATGTCATGTAGCTCCAGGTAGGATGTGACAAGAAGGGCACTCCACCTATAACTTCAATCTAGTCTAGTCATATAAACAAACAAACAAAACCAAAAGTGAAACATCAGACAAAACCAAACTGGAGGACATTCTTCAGGTTACTTGGACAGTATGACTCAAGCCTGTAAACCATTAAAACTAAGAAAACCTGTGAAATGTTTAGAGGAGACTAAGGAAGCATAATGAGTAGATACAATGCCATAACCAGGCTTAGTTCCTGGAGCAGAAAGAGGAGACTAAGGAAGCATAATGAGTAGATACAATGCCATAACCAGGCTTAGTTCCTGGAGCAGAAAGAGGAGACTAAGGAAGCATAATGAGTAGATACAATGCCATAACCAGGCTTAGTTCCTGGAGCAGAAAGAGGAGACTAAGGAAGCATAATGAGTAGATACAATGCCATAACCAGGCTTAGTTCCTGGAGCAGAAAGAGGAGACTAAGGAAGCATAATGAGTAGATACAATGCCATAACCAGGCTTAGTTCCTGGAGCAGAAAGAGGAGACTAAGGAAGCATAATGAGTAGATACAATGCCATAACCAGGCTTAGCTCCTGGAGCAGAAAGAGGAGACTAAGGAAGCATAATGAGTAGATACAATGCCATAACCAGGCTTAGTTCCTGGAGCAGAAAGAGGAGACTAAGGAAGCATAATGAGTAGATACAGTGCCATAACCAGGCTTAGTTCCTGGAGCAGAAAGAGGATGTTCATAGAAAAACTGGTGAAATCCAAATAATATCTGTAGTTTAGTGACTAGTATTGTATTGTTGGCAGTTTTTAAATGTTGACAAATGTGCCATGGTAATGTAAGATGTTAGCAATGAGGGAACTGAGTGAGGAGTATATGGGAACTCTGTGCACTATTTTTGTATCTTTTCTGTAAATTTAAACTTATTTAAAAAAATTTAAAAAGCTTATTAAAAATAACAGCACCTTAGGAATGTGTTAAACATAAGACTAGGTAATGCCAGATAGCAAATTGTCATTGACCGGAACATATATTTAAAGATATGCACTTGGAATGAACTTCAGAGTGCAAAGAAAATGGAAATTATGAGAGCACAACAGATATGAGTGAGAGGTGTCAAGTATATTGATCAGAGTCTTGGGAGGAGAGAACAGGAAGAGTAGACAATAATGCAAAAAAGATAACGAGTGTGAACTTTCTAGAATTTATGAAAGGCTCCATCTCTCTGTTTTAGGAAACCCAGTGAACCTGAAGCAGCACAGAGAGTAGTGTGTAGTAAAACAGCAGAACTCTAAAAAGAAAGAAGTCTTAAAAGGAGGCAGAGAGAAGACATGGTACCTTCAAAGGAACGTGACTAGATAGAGAGTTAATAAGGAAATAATTGAAGCCCATATACAGTGTAACAATATCTTCAAATCGTCAAAATAGAATTGTATATTCTGCAAACTCTCTTTAGGAATAAAGAAAAATGAGACAGTTTAAAAAATAAAACAGAATTCAGTAAAACAGTCCCTACTCAAAGGATATCAAAAGTATATACTTCAGAAAAAGGAAAATGATCCCAGTGAGGTGAAAGAAGGAATAGTGGACAGAAACCTGGAGAAAATCTAAATAAATCATCACTGTATGAAATGTTAGCAGTAATCTATTTTTAGAGTTTCAAAAGTCAAACTAGTCCTAAAACTCCTAACAATAATATAATTGGGGAAAGTGGGTACTAAATAAAGTGACAGGTGATAAACATTCTGAATCCCTTAAATTGGCAAGAAATTAAGGATAATGTTAGGGTAAGTATGTGTATTTCAATTTTGTGGCCAACATATGAAATGATAGAGTGGATAACTAATAAACAACAAAGAATGAAAGATAAGAGGGGGGAAAATATCCAAATCAATATAAAGAGGACGAGAATCAAGAAGAAGAAAGAAAGGAAATCTATAAAACAGGACAGTAGATGCATAAAATACCACATAGAAGAGAGACTCACTTAGATAATATCTTCAGGGAAGATTTATCTGAGAGGAGGATATTGGAGTTGAGATGACTACTGAACAATGAGAATAATATTTTCAGAGAGATAAAGGATGGTGGAAATTAAAGTTATGGTCAGGGCAGTGGGTCTGAACCACATAAGTAGAGGCTGGAAAGTTGAAGGAAGCCAGGTCATGCAGGGCCATCATTGGCTTTTATTGCAAGTACAATGGGAAACATTAATGGGTTTTAAACAGAGAGTGGTATGATCTGATTTTGATTTAAAAACTCTTTCTGGCTGCTCTTTGGAGAATGAATTGTATGGGAAATGAATGGGGTCAGGGAGTCTGTAAGCATAGTCCCAGAAAGACATGGTGATGGTTATACTATTAGGATGGAAGAAGACAAGGAGGTTGCTGGATGGAGCAGTGTGCCTTGAAGAGAGAACCAGATAGGACTTTTAAAACTTTTTTAACATCTTTATTGGAGTATAATTGCTTTATAATGGTGTGTTAGTTCTTGAGGACACAGGCAGGGGGAAGGGTAAGCTGGGACAAAGTGAGAGAGTGGCATGGACATATATAAACTACCAAATGTAAAACTGATAGCTAGTGGGAAGCAGCTGCATAGCACAGAGAGATCAGCTTGGTGCTTTGTGACAACCTAGAAGGGTGGGATATGGATGGTGGGAGGGAAACGCAAGAGGCAGACAAGACTTTTAATGGATTGGATGGGTGTGGATGAGGAACACGACAGAAACCAATGATAACCTTTAATTATGGGTGTGTGGAAATATGTTGGTGTGTATGGGCAGAAGGGCTGGATCAAGGGTGTCATGGTGAGTGTGTTATGTTTGAGATGTCTCAGGCCCTGAAGTTGAGTTGTTTATTTGAGCTGGAGGTCATTGGAGAAGGAAGCATGCATATATAAATATGTAAGACAACAGTATAGCCACAGAACAAAGCAAGGTCATCAAGGAAGGGAGTACAGAGAGTGAACAGGTCGCAGCACAACCCCCTGAAACAGTAGTCAGGTGGAGAAGAAGCCAGGAAAAGAACCTCAGAAAGCAGCCAGTGAGGTGAGCAGAAATCAGGACAGTGTAAGGTGGTGGAGCTCAGGAAGGAGTATCTATCTGCAGGTGGAAGGAGCCCTAAGTGGTCAAAGCCACTGGACAATACTCTACCACGAAGACTGTGAGACGTCCTTTGCCTTTGGCAACACGGAGGTCATTGGAGTCCTTGATATGAGCAAGGGCTCATTTGGTAGAGAAGTGGGAGGGTGAATGGAAGAGTGGGAAGAGGAAGTAGATTGGTAAGTGGAAGGCAGTTTGAAGCAAGTTTGCGAGAACTAGGAGAGGCTGGTCGTGTGCTGTGCAAAGGATGGTGTCACGAGGACCAGGGGAAGGATTTGCTTTTTAGATAACAGGGATTTTACTGAGTTTGTAGAACCTGTAATTTGTGCCTACTTAGGAAACCTTTGTTTCTCCTGCTGATGTGGTCAAGCCATCATAACCAGACTGGTGTTTTGTGGGTCCCTGTTGGCCCCCTGTTGCCATAGCTGTTTGGAAGGCACAGTGGCCTGGGAAGCAGCAAAGCTGTGTCTTGGTGGCTTGTGGGAGCAGCCTGGGGATGGTAGCAATTGTTCAATTAAAGCTTACACTGTTCCTTCTGCAGAGGGGCATCCAGTCCATACAAGGATATATCTGGAGAAGAACATGGGCTCACAATTTCTCATATAAAGGAAAACCCTATTAAACTCTATTTTATAAGCTGACACCTTGGAAAAAGGAAGTTTGTCTTCCCTGGGATTGGAACAGCACCTAGAACATTACTGAGGTTTCCAAATTATTTATGTTGATATTTGATGGCATAGTTTCCCTAATATAAAAACAGCTAATCCTAGTTGAATATGTTTTGTGTGTCAGGCACAATTCTAATGGCTTTATATGCATTAGCTCACATAATCATTAAAACAATTCTGTTATTACCCCCATTTTACAGTTGAAGAAACCGAGGCACGGTCAGATTAAGGAACTTTCTCAAGTTGTGGAGATGGGATGCCTACTTCAGTCTGTGGCCAGATGCCACACTCTGAATCATTATACATGCTCTCTCAGTTAAGAATTGCACATAGTTTAAGAAACTCACTAGGGAAAACAGTGAAGGGTCCACTAATTCCACAGTGAATTACATTTATTCAACAACAAGAGATCTGTGTATTCTATGAAAATGTGCAAGTGTTAGCTGTTTAGAAAGATAAGGAGAAAAGGAAAGAAAAACAGTTCACTGTCATCAAAATTTCCCATTCTTGAAGGGAATTGTTTGTACATCTTGTAAACACAGAACTTAAACACAAGAAGCATATATGACATTATGTTTGTCATTTTTATAGCTCCTGATACGGTGCTGGGCACATATGGATATTCAGAAGATATTAGTTATTTATGACAATGGAGACTATTTAAATCAGGGGTGGGCACAGGCCATATAATAAATATTTCAGGCTTTGTGGTCCATATGCTGTCTGTCACAATTCCACTGTAGCTTGAAAACTATCATGGACAACATGTGAATGACTATTCATTACCTATCATGGTTGCGTTCCAATAAAACTTCATATACAAAAAGAGGTCAGGGCCAGATTTGCATTATAGGCTATTGTTTGGCAATCCCAGGTTTAGCCTATCCTTAGCTAATATGGGTAATTACACACAAGCACACATATGTATGTATGTACACATATATGAGCATATGTGTATGAATGCACAGGCACAGATAGATGACTGATAGAGGTATAGCTATTTTTTTTAGGAAAATGAACAGTACCTGTGAACCTATTTCACATGCAAAGAGCTTCACCTTCTGTGTACTTATCATTTCTGTTTTCTTTTATTTTTTTTAAACATCTCTATTGGACTATAATTGCTTTACAATGGCATGCTAGTTTCTGCTTTATAACAAAGTGAATCAGCTATACATATACATATATGCCCGTATCCTTTCCCTCTTGCATCTCCCTCCCTCCCACCCTCCCTATCCGACCCCTCTAGGTGGTCACAAAGCATCGAGCTGATATCCCTGTGCTATGAGGCTGCTTCCCACTAGCTATCTATTTTATATTTGGTAGTCTTTATATGTACATGCCACTCTCTCACTTTGTCCCAGCTTACCCTTCCCCCTCCCTGTGTCCTCAAGTCCATTCTCTGGTAGGTCTGTGTCTTTATTCCCATCCTGCCCCTAGGTTCTCCATGACGTTTGTTTTTTTTTTTAGCCTCCATGTATATGTGTTAGCATACGATATTTGTTTTTCTCTTTCTGACTTACTTCATTCTGTATGACACACTCTAGCTTCATCCACCTCACTACAAATAACTCAATTTCATTTCTTTCATGGCGGAGTAATATTCCATTGTATATATGTGCCACATCTTCTTTATCCATTCATCTGTCAATGGAAACTTACATTGCTTCCATATCCTGGCTATTGTAAATAGTGCTGCAATGAACATTGTGGTACATGACTATTTGGAATTATGGTTTTCTCAGGGTACATTCCCAGTAGTGGGATTGCTGGGTCATATGATAGATCTTTTTTTAGTTTTTTTAAGAAACCTCCATACTGTTCTCCATAGTGGCTGTATCAATTTACATTCCCACCAACAGTGCAACAGGGTTCCCCTTTCTCCACACCCTCTCCAGAATTTATTGTTTGAGGATTTTTGATGATGGCCATTATGAGTGTTGAGAGGTGCTATTTCATTGTAGTTTTGATTTGCATTTCTCTAATGATTAATGGTGTTGAGCATTCTTTCATGTGTTTGTTGGCAATCTGTATATCTTCTGTGGAGAAACGTCCATTCAGTTCTTCTGTTCAATTTGGATTGGGTTGTTTGTTTTATTGATATTGAGTTGCATGAGCTGCTTGTAAATTTTGGAGATTAATCCTTTGTCAGATGCTTCATTTACAAATATCTTCTCCCATTCTGAGGGTTGTCTTTTCTTCTGTTCTCAAGATTGCTTTGGCTATTCAGGGTCTTTTGTGTTTCCATACAAATTGTGAAATTTTTTGTTCTAGTTCTGTGAAAAATGCCAGTGGTAGTTTGATGGGGATTGCATTGAATCTGCTTTAGGTAGTATAGTCATTTTCACAATGTTGATTCTTACAATCCAAGAACATGGTATATCTCTCCATCTGTTTGTATCATCTTTAATTTCTTTCATCAGGGTCTAATAGTTTTCTGCATACAGGTCTTTTCTCTCCTTATGCAGGTTTATACCTGGTATTTTATTATTTTTGTTGCAATGGTAAATGGGTGGGTTTCCTTAATTTCTCTTTCAGATTTTTTGTCATTAGTGTAGGAATGCCAGAGATTTCTGTGCATTAATTTTGTATCCTGCTACTTTACCAAATTCATTGATTAGCTCTAGTAGTTTTCTGGTAGCATCTTTAGGATTCTCTATGTATAGTATCATGTCATATGCAAACAGTGACAGTTTTACTTCCTCTTTTCCGATTTGGATTCCTTTATTTCTTTTTCTTCTCTGATTGCTCTGGCTAAAACTTCCCAAAATAATATTGAATAATAGTGGTGAGAGTTAGCAACCTTGTCTTTTTCCTGATCCTAGTGGAAATGGTTTCATTTTTCACCACTGAGGATGATGTTGACTGTGGGTTTGTCATATATGGCCTTTATTATGTTGAGGAAAGTTCCCTCTATGTCTACTTTCTTTCCCTCTATGCTTACTTTTTTTTTTTTTATCATAAATCAGTGTTGAATTTTGGCAAAAGTTTTTTCTGCATCTATTGAGATGATTATATGATTTTTATTCTTCAATTTGCTAATATGGTGTATCACATTGATTGATTTGCATATATTGAAGAACCCTTGCATTCCTGGGATAAACCCCACTTGATCATGGTGTATGATCCTTTTAATGTGCTGTTGGATTCTGTTTGCTAGTATTTTGTTGAGGATTTTTGCATCTAAGTTCATCAGTGATATTGGCCTGTAGTTTTCTTTCTTTGTGACATCTTTTTCTGGTTTTGGTATCAGGGTGATGGTGGCCTTGTAGAATGAGTTTGGGGGTGCTTCTCCCTCTGGTATATTTTGGAAGAGTTTGAGAAGGATAGGTGTTGGCTCTTCTCTAAATGTTTGCTAGAATTCGCCTGTGAAGCCATCTGGTCCAGGGCTTTTGTTTGTTGGAAGGTTGTTAATCAGAGTTTCAATTTCAGTGCTTGTGATTGGTCTGTTTATATTTTCTATTTCTTCCTGGTTCAGTCTTAGAAGGTTGTGCTTTTTGAAGCATTTGTCCATTTCTTCCAGTTTGTCCCTTATATTGGCATATAGTTGCTTGTAGTAATCTCTCATAATCCTTTGTGTTTCTTCAGTGCCAGTTGTTACTTCTTTTTCATTTCCAATTCTATTGATTTGAATATTGTCCCTTTTTTTCTTGATGAGTCTGGCTAATGGTTTATCAATTTTGTTTATCTTCTCAAAGAACCAGCTTTCAGTTTTATTGATCTTTGCTATTGTTTCCTCCATTTCTTTTTGATTTATTTCTGATCTGATTTTTATGATTTCTTTCCTTCTGCTAACTTTGGGGGTGTTTTGTTCATCTTTATACAATTGCTTTAGGTGTAAGGTTTGGCTCTTTGTTTGAGATGTTTCTTGTTTCTTACTGTAGGATTGTACTGCTATAAACTTCCCTCTTAGAATTGCGTTTGCAGCATCCCAAAGGTTTGGGGCGTCATGTTTTCATTGTCATTTGTTTCTAGGTATTTTTCGATTTCATCTTTGATTTCTTCAGTGATCTCTTGGTTATTAAGTAATGTACTGTTTAGCCTCCATGTGTTTGTGTTTTTTACAGTTTCTCCTGTAATTGATATCTAGTCTCATAGCGTTGTGGCTGGAAAAGATACTTGATATGATTTCAATTTTCTTAAATTTACCAAGGCTTCATTTGTCACCCAGGATATGATCTATCCTGGAACATGTCCAATGAGCACTTGAGAAAAACGTGTATTCTATTGTTTTTGGATGGAATGTCCTATAAATATCAATAAAGTCCATCTAGTTTAATGTGTCATTTAAAGCTTGTGTTTCCTTATTTATTTTCATTTTGGATGATCTGTCCATTGGTGAAAGGGGAGTGTTAAAGTCCCTTACTATGATAGTGTTACTGTCAATTTCTCATTTTATGGCTGTTAGTATTTGCCTTATGTATTGGGGTGCTCCTCTGTTGGGTGCATAAATATTTACAATTGTTATATCTTCTTCTTGGCTCGATACCTTGATCTTTATGTAGTGTCCTTCTTTGTCTCTTGTAATAATCTTTGTTTTAAAGTGTATTTGTCTGATATGAGAATTGCTACTCCAGGTGTCTTTTGATTTCCATTTGCATGGAAAACCTTTCTGTATCCCCTCACTTTCAGTCTGTATGTGTCCCTAGGTCTGAAATGGGTCCCTTGTAGGCATCATACATACAGGTCTTGGTTTGTATCCATTCAGCCGGTCTATGTCTTTTGTTTGGAGCATTTAATTCATTTACATTTAAGTAATTATCAATGCGTATGTTCCTATTACCATTTTCTTAATTGTTTTGGGTTTGTTATTGTAGGTCTTTTCCTTCTCTTGTGTTTCCTGCCTAGAGAAGCTCCTTTAGCATTTGTTGTAAAGCTGGTTTGGTGGTGCTGAGGTCTCTTAGCTTTTGCTTGTCTGTAAAGGTTTTAATTGATCCATCAAATCTGAATGAGATCCTTGCTGGGTAGAATAATCTTTGTTGTAGGTTTTTCCCTTCCATCTCTTTAAATATGTCCTGCCACTCCCTTCCTGCTTGCTGAGTTCCTGCTGAAAGATCAGCTGTTAACCTTTTGAGGATTCCCTTGTATATTATTTGTTGTTTTTCCCTTGCTGCTTTTAATATTTTTTCTTTGTACTTAATTTTTGATAATTTGATTAATATGTGTCTTGGTGTTCTTCTCCTTGGAATTTTCCTGTATGGGACTCTCTGTGCTTCCTGGACTTGATTAACTATTCCCTTTTCCCTATTAGGGAAGTTTTCAACTATAATCTCTTCAAATATTTTCTCAGTTACTTTTTTTTCTCTTCTTCTGGGACCCCTATAATTCAAATGTTGGTGTGTTAATGTTGTCTGAGAGGTCTCTGAGACTGTCCTCAATTCTTTTCATTCTTTTTTCTTTATTCTGCTCTGCGGTAGTTATTTCCACTAATTTATTTCCAGGTCACTTATCCGTTCTCCTGCCTCAGTTATTCTGCTACTGATTCCTTCTAGAGAAATTTTAATTTCATTTACTGCATTGTTATCATTTTTTGTTTGCTCTTTAGTTCCTCTAGGTCCTTGTTAAGTATTTCTTGTATTTTCTCCATTCTATTTCCAAGACTTTGGATCATCTTTACTATCATTATTCTGAATTCTTTTTCAGGTAGAATGCCTATTTCCTCTTCATTTTTTTGGTCTGGTGGGGTTTTACCTTGCTCCTCCATCTGGTGTGTGTTTCTCTGTCTTCCCATTTTGTTTAACTTACTGTGTTTGGGGTCTCCTTTTCCCAGCATGTCAGTTCGTATCTCCCATTGATTTTGTTGTCTGCCCCCAGTGGCTACAGTTGGTTCACTGGGTTCTGTAGGCTTTCCGGTGGAGATGACTGGTGCCTGTGTTCTTGTGGGTGAGGCTGGATCTTGTCTTTCTAGTGGGCAGGTTTGCTTCCGGTGGTGTGTTTTGGTGTGTCTGTGACCTTATTACGATTTTAGGCAGCCTCTCTGCTAATGGGTGGGGTTGTGTTCCTGTCTTGCTCTTTGTTTGGCATAGGTTGTCCAGCACTGTAGCTTTCTGGTCATTGAGTTGAGCTGGGTCTTGGCATTGAGATGGAGATCTCTCAGAGTTTTTTGCCTTTTGATATTACATGGAACTGGGAGGTGTCTTGTGGACAAATGTCCTGAACTTGACTCTCCCACCTCAGAGAGCCCTGATGCCTGGCCCGAACACCAAGACACTGGCATCTACATGGCTCAAAATAAAAGGGAGAAAAAGAAGGAAAGAAAGAAAAAATAAAATAAAATAATTACAATAAAACATAATTATTAAATATTACAAAATTAAAAGTAATTTTAAAAAAAGAAGAAAGAAGACAGCAACAAAACAAAAAAAAATCTACCAATGGTAACAAGCACTAAAATCTGTAGTAAAACAAACAATCAAACAAAAAACGGACAGACAGAACCTCAGGGCAAATGGTAAAAGCAAAGCTACACAGACAAAATCACACACAGAAGCATACACATACACACTCACAAAAAGAGAAAAAGGAAAAAAAAATATATATATATCATTACTCCCAAAGTCCACCACCTCAATTTGGGATGATTCGTTGTCTATTCAGGTATTCCACAGATGCAGGGTACATCAGTTGATTGTGGAGCTTTAATCCACTGTTCCTGAGGCTGCTGGGAGAGATTTCCCTTTCTCTTCTTCGTTCGCACAGCTCCTGTGGTTCAGCTTTGGGTTTGGACCCGCTTCTGCGTGTAGGTCGCCTGAGGGCAACTGTTCCCACTCAGACAGGACGGGGTTAATGTAGCAGCTGATTAGGGTGCTCTGGCTCACTCAGGCTGGGGGGAGGGAGTGGTATGGAATGTGGGGTGAGTCTGAGGCGGCAGAGGCCAGTGTGAGGTTGCACCAGCATGAGGCATGCCGTGTGTTCTCCCGGGGAAGTTGTCCCTGGATCACAGGACTCTGGCAGTGGTGGGCTGCACAGGCTCCCAGGAGGGGTGGTGTGTACAGTGATCTGTGCTTGCGCACAGGCTTCTTGGTGGCTGCAGCAGCAGACTTAGTGTCTCATGCCTGTCTCTGGGGTCTGTGCCGATAGCCACAGCTCACGTCAGTCTCTGGAGCTCGTTTACATGGTGCTCTTTATTTTTTTTTAAACAGATTTATTGAAATGAGGTATACATACTATAAAATTCACTCTTATTAGTGTATAATTCAATGATTTTAGTAAATTAATAGAGTCGTTCAATAATCACTGCAATTCAATTAAAAAATTTTTCCATCATCCAAAAATTCTGTGATACTCATTAGCAGTTAATCTCTTCTCCCATGCCCAGACTTAAGCAAATATTCTTCTGTTTTCTATCTTTGTAAATTTGCCTTCTCTATACATTTTATATAAATGGAATCATATAATATGTAGTCCATTGTGTGTAGCTTCTTTCACTGAGCATATTTTTAAGGTTGTAGCATGTATCAATAGCTTGTTCCTTTTAAGTGATTAATAGTATTCCATTGTGTAAATATATCATATTTTGTTCATACATTTACCAGGTGATGGACATTTGGATATTTTCCAGTTTTTCCTTATTATGGATAATTCTACTATGAATAGTTACAACATGCCTCTGTGTGGACATATATTTTTGGACATATATCTTTATCTCTTACAGTTAGATTCCTAAAAGTAAAATGGCTATTATATGATAAATTTATGTTTAACTTGTTAAGAAACTGCAAAATATTTTCCAAAGTGTCTGTACCATATTATGTTCCCACTAACAATGCACAGGTGGTCTGCTTTCTCTGCATCCCCAAAACTCAGTATCATTTGTATTTTTTATTATAGCCATTCTAGTGGATATGTAGTAGTTTCTAATTGGGATTTTGATTTACATTTCCCTAATGACTAATGATGTTGCATATCTTTTCATATCCTTTTCAGCTATTCATAACTTGTTTGATGAAATGTCTAATCAAATCATTTGCCTTTTTCTTTTTTTTAACATTGTAAATTGGTACAGCCACTATGGAGAACAGTATGGAGGTTCCTTAAAAAATTACAAATAGAACTACCATACGACCCAGCAATCCCACTACTGGGCATATACGCTGAGAAAACCATAATTCAAAAAGAGTCATGTACCAAAATGTTCATTGAAGCTCTATTTGCAATGGCCAGGAGATAGAAGCAACCTAAGTGTCCATCATCAGATGAATGGATAAAGACGTTGTGGCATGTATATACAATGGAATATTACTCAGCCATAAAAAGGAACGAAATTGAGTTATTTGTAGTGAGGTGGATGGACCTAGAGCCTGTCATACAGAGTGAAGTAAGTCAGAAAGAGAAAAACAAATACCATATGCTAGCACATATATATGGAATCTAAGAAAAATAAATGGTCATGAAGAACCTAGGGGCAAGATGGGAATAAAGACACAGAACTACTAGAGAATGGACTTGAGGATATGGGGAGGGGGAAGGGTAAGCTGGGACGAAGTGAGAGAGTGGCATGGACATATATACACTACCAAACATAAAATAGATAGCTAGTGGGAAGCTGCCGCATAGCACAGGGATATCAGCTCGATGCTTTGTGACCAGCTAGAGGGGTGGGATAGGGAGGGTGGGAGGGAGGGAGATGCAAGAGAGAAGAGATACGGGAACATATGTATATGTATAACTGATTCACTTTGTTAAAAAGCAGAAACTAACACACCATTGTAGGCGGTGCTCTTAATCCCTTCTCCACACGCACCGCAAAACAAAGAGACAGGAAGAAGTCTTTTGCCTCTTCGGCAGTTTCAGACCTTTTACCGGACACACTCCCGGCTAGCCGTGGCACACTAACCCCCTTCAGGCTGTGTTCACAACGCCAACCCCAGTCCTCTCCCTGGAATCTGATCTCCGAAGCCCGAACCTCAACTCCCAGCCCGGCCCGCCCCGGCGGGTGAGTAGACAAGCCTCTCGGGCTGGTGAGTGCCGGTCGGCACCGATCCTCTGCGCTGGAATCTCTCTGCTTTGCCCTCTGCACCCCTGTTGCTGTGCTCTCCTCCGCGGCTCTGAAGCTTCCCCCCTCTGTCACCCAAAGTCTCCGCCCGCGAATGGGCTTCCTAATGTGTGGAAACCTTTTCTCCTTCACAGCTCCCTCCCACTGGTGCAGGTCCCGTCCCTATCCTTTTGCCTCTGTTTATTCTTTTGCCCTACCCAGGTACGTGGGGGGTTTCTTGCCTTTTGGGAGGTCTGAAGTCTTCTGCCAGTGTTCAGTAGGTGTCTATAGGAGTTGTTCCACATGTAGATGTTTTTCTGATTTGTTTGCAGGGAGGAAGGTGATCTCCGTGTCTTACTCTTCCACCGTCTTGAAGCTCCTCCTACTTATCATTTCTTTACCTCTCAGTGCCTTCCAGCTTTCTCAGTCTCTTGGAGCATGATGGGGGTTGTGGCAGCCTGCAGCTCACAGGTGGATGTCACTGTTCCTTCTCCTCCAGGGGTTCAATTTTCATTGTGGGTTCCAAATCAGAATGATCAGATAAGGGGCTCTAGCTGACCCAATTTAGGAAGAAAGTTTGTCCCTGCTCTAAGTGGCCCTGGCTTGGAGGGTCAGTTTAATGAGGGCCATTCCTGTGGAAGGAATGAATGAAGCTGTGTTAGAGAAAGAAGGGCCATCTGAGCCAAGACTTCCACACCCTGAGATGTTTCTACTGGAGTTGATGTCTGCTGTCACCTGCTAAGAAGAAATTACTTGCCACATTCTGGAGACTCAAAGCTGGGTGTCTCTGTGGTTCCCGTCCCCAGATGACTTGCTTTTTCAGAAATGGGAGCAATCCATCAGTGACACAAAAAGAACAAGTGCTGAAACCAGAACATGCAGTTCAAGAGGAGAAACAATCCACGTATGAGTACAGTCGACCTTTGACAACTCGGCTTTGAGCTGCACGGGTTCACTTACATGCAGATATTTTTCACTGGTAAACACTACAGTCCTGCATGGTCCATGGTAGGTTGAATCCATGGATGCTAGGAACCGGGGAGGCAGGCCAGCTATAACTTATGAGCAGATTAAGTCTCGTGTTGTCCAAGGGTCTACTGTATTTATTTGGCTGGTTCTCTAACTGCTTTATAAAATCTTTACATATGGCCTGAACTGAATACATTTCTTACATTACCTCTCAACCAGACATGAAATGTTTTGCCAATTTTAGCAAGCTTTGTTTGAGCTGTATTTGACTACAAAATAGGGTTTTTTCCTTTTTTTTTTTTTGGTTGGTTGTTTTTAAGAAGAGAATTTGTATGTTTACCTTTACCTTTTAAGAAAATTAGCAACCAGGCATAACTGCCAGAATTTAAACCTAGGTTTGGCTGATTATTTTTTCCCGTGGCTCTGCCGCTCTTGTGGGGTCTTAAAAGGCAGAACTGGGGCAAAGGAACAGAATATTTCAGGCAACATTTGATTTGATTTTAAGGAGGAAGAGGAGAGTGAGGAAGGGGAGGAGGAAATGGAATTATTATTGAAAGTATCATTTACTGAGCACTTATGTGACAGAAACTGAAATAAGGGCTTTATATAAATTTTCTGTCATTCTTCCGATGACCTTATAGGTAGGCTTCCTTATCCATATTTTATAGAGTAGGAAAGTGAGAATCAGAGATTAAATACATTTACAAGGTCATGGAGCTACTAACTGGCAGAGCTGAAATGTGAGAGATTCTGAATACAGAGATTATGGTTTTACCCCACCTACCCCACGTCCTTTTTTTTTTTTTTTTTTTTTTGCTGTCCGCGGGCCTCTCACCATTGTGGCCTCTCCTGTTGCAGAGGCTCCAGACGCGCAGGCTCAGTGGCTGTGGCTCACGGGCCCAGCCGCTCCGCGGCATGTGGGATCTTCCCGGACCGGGGCACAAACCTGTGTCCCCTGCATCGGCAGGCGGACTCTCAACCACTGCGCCACCAGGGAAGCCCCCCACTTCCTTTTTTTTATCCTTGCTGCTATTTAACAGCTGACTGAACCCCTGTCTTTGTAAGTACTCAGAAAGAGCACAGTCTTCGGGAGATCAGTGACATTTTTCCATTCCATGGTACATCCAGCACCAAGCTTCCCTGAGTCTACTAGAGTAGCCTAGTAACATGCCAACCAAATGGTATCTCATGGAACATCTTTTGATAGATTCTGCTGTCCCCTGTCTTTGGAGAGAGAGGGTAGTTCTCAGCAGCATCATTTAAAAGAAACCAAACCACTCTCATTGTCAGTGGGTGGATGTAAGAACCATCAGTTCAGGTCAGGGGTCTGAAATGAGTAATTGGCAGTGGCTGGAATAGGACCTCTGCAGATTGTAGGCACAGACAGAGCCCTGGCACTGTCCCCAAAAACCCCAAAGACTGAGGCTGGCTGCTGCTATCTTAAACAACTTAGTCTTCTGAAATTTGGTGGGGTAACCTTTCATTTAATAATGATTTTCTATTTTTTTCTACCCTCTGAGGCATGACCTTTCTCTGCCATTTCCACTCGTTAAGGCCTTGGCTGTGGTCAGCTGCTTGGACTGACCTGGATCTGGACTAGAAGAGGCATCTCTGGGGCAGAAGTGACAGGTTTGGAGCCCATGTAGGCCCAGCCCCTGAGCCCCATCAGTGGGCTGGACAGAGTGAACTTCTCTCTAAGGCTTTTGGGGCTTTCCTGTGAAATAGTGCTACCTGAGGGTAGACTGTTCCACCTTCCTGCAAAGGGAAGGCCTGTTCTCCTAGATTCTTCCCAGGTTTTATCTGGGTCCAGAAGCTGTTCTGTAGATGGGGCTGGAAGCCCCTTCTGCCCTTGGTAGGAGCCCAACTGCCACTACTTCTCAGCTTTGTCTATGTAAGTGCCTGGTTTTCTGATATCTGATGTCTGCTGGTGGGGGTGGGGGTGGAGTCTGGAGGGGTCTGGGTGTCTAGAAGCGGTTGGGGGCAGTTTCCGAGTCCCACCCTGACCTAGACACCCTCACCCCAGCTGCATGTGACTGTTGTCAGGCTCAGCCTCCATCCCTCTGCTGCATGACTGTCCTGGGAGTCTCCAGAAGGCTCCTGTGATTAGAATACAAAATCAGCTAGATTCCACGGTCAACTTCCTCATTTAATTTAACCCTCAGCACAGCCCCATCAAGCCATTATGATTGCCAGGGTTGAATACATGAGAAATCCATGATGAGAGATTCCATGCTGGGGTTTGAACCCTGATCTATGATGACTGGAAGCCTGCTCGGTCCACTGTGATGGCGCCTCCAAATGGACATTCCCAGTTGATGCACAGAACAGTGAGATCAGCTGTTGGTGCCTTGACCTAACGATTCTTGTCTCTCACTTATGATTCTCTCATGTTTAACATTCTAAGGAGGCCTGATTCCCAACTAGCAAAAAGACTATGTGGACACTCTGCTCTGGGACTTCAGGGGGTCAGGTGGTTGTTGTTTGACGTGTAATTTTGGTCACTTGACCTCTCCTGGGCTTTAATTTCCTCTTTTATGAGGTTAAGGGGTTGAACTGGGAAAACTTGACAGGTTATCTCTGGGTCTAATATTTTGTAATTCTGTGAATAAATGATGGATAAGCTTGTATTGCTCCCGCCTCAGCAATGTTCATCCTAAGAGGTATTGAACTATTTATTGTTGTTGAATAGTAACTTTGGTGATGACATTTGTTTAATGCTTTATGGTTTATGAAACTTTCATATTCACGACTCCATTGGATATTAGTACCCATTTTCAGAAATGCAGTCTGAGGTTCATAAAAGGTGAGTACTTGGTATATACCCAGATAAAACCATAATTCAAAAGGACACATGCACCCCAGTGTTCATTGCAGCACTATTTACAATAGCCAGGTCATGGAAGTAACCTAAATGTCCATCGACAGATGAATGGATAAAAAAGGTGTGGTGCATATATACAATGGTATATTACTCATCCATAGAAAGGAATGAAATTGGGTCATTTGTAGGGATGTAGATGGAACTAGAGACTGTCATACAGAGTGAAGTAAGTCAGAAAGAGAAAAACAAATATCGTATATTAAAGCATATATGTAGAATCTAGAAAAATGATACAGATGAACTGGTTTGCAAGACAGAAATAGAGACACAGATGTAGAGAACAAATGTATGGACACCAAGGGGGGAGACTGGGGGATGAGTTGGGAGATTGGGATTGACATATATACACTAATATGCATAAAATAGATAACTAATGAGAACCTGCTATATAGCACAGGGAATTCCACTTTGCTGTACAGTAGAAACTAACACAACATTGTAAAACAACTATACCCCAATAAAAAAAAAAGTGAGTACTTGCCCAAGTGACCAGAGTTGATAGTGGTACAGCCTCTTAGAAACCTGGGCCAACCTGATTTCATGTCTATGGCTTGATAATGAAATTTATGGCAAAGGACAGAAGTATTTTGAGGGTCAGCAGGAAACTTTCCAGAGCTCCCCGAATCCTTAGACCTTGTAATTGCTTAGCCTAGTTCCCCTTGCAGGTTCTGTGTAGAAAAGTGTGGGCACACCCAGTTTGTGAGAGCACCGTGCCTCAACTACAAGACAGCCTGGAGCACGCCGGTGGTGACCCCTCACCGCAGAGGCTTAGTGGTATCAGCATCCAAGTAAGAAGAGACCCAGGTCCTCTTTGGGTGTGAGACCAGCCACCCTCCCTCTAGTTTTCAGTTGAGGAGAGGGAGGCTCAGAGAGTTTGGTGACTTGCTGAGAGAGCACAGAAGTGCTCAGGGCTACACATACTCCTCTGCTTCCCCCCTGACCCCAGTGGTCCCACCTAGCTGACTTCTGTTTGCTTACTCCCCGGTGCACTTGTTTATACTTTCCAAAAGTCTCTCCATAGTTAAGAAAGCTGTTCAGAAAATGGTGCATATCATTTTATTGAGTGTCACTCAATTTGTTTGTCCAGGAATTGCTTAGGGGCTTGTGATGTCCTGATGTCCTTCTTTCTCTGGTGCCACTGAGCAGCTCACCCATGGGTGACATGAGCCCACAGACATGCCAGGCTTGCCCACAGAAACTCATTTCCAATCCATCCTTCTCTTCTGGCATAAAAGAACCATGCAGCCTTTTCTGCTGGGATGTTGTCCTGTGTCCTGCAAGGGACACGAGCAGGAGGTAGATGCCCATCCTGTGGTCACTCTCCAAGTGTGACATGGTGGATTATAGAGAAAATCTACTCTCTGGAATTCCCTGTGATTGCTGTAGGCTTCTGCTGTGTTGATTGCAGATTGAAGAGGATCTGGATGGCTGTCTGAGACAATATATTCCAGACCAGAGGTTCATCATGGTGCAGTGACCTCTATGCTCAGTATAATCACAATAATTCCATGAAAAATCCTGTAACGCTGCAGGTTCAATGTCCATCAGACCAGGCTTGTTGCCCTCATGAGAATTGATTGTCACTCTTGGGTGAAGGCATCCCAGAGGAAACTGGGATGTGGACCAGTGATTTCTCTGCAACATGCTCCTTCTTAAATCACCCAAGTCTATTTCCAGATGTTAATGTCTGTGCTCTTTAGGGGCTTCGCTGTTTCATTTGAGTCTATCAAGGGCTTTGCTTAATGTCTTTGTTCCAGTACACTAATGGCCTGTGCCCTCTCTACCCTTCCCTGTCTTCTCACCCCTGTAGGTTCAGCACCATTCGGCTGAGGGCTTGCACGGGCCAGGTGTAGACGACACCGTTTAGTCAATCACCCAAGGCCAGCTGTGTTTGTTCTTTTTTTGTGTGTGTGGTACGCAGGCCTCTCACCATTGTGGCCTTTCCCGTTGCAGAGCACAGGCTCCGGACGCGCAGGCTCAGCGGCCATGGCTCACGGGCCCAGCTGCTCCGCAGCATGCGGGATCTTCCCAGACTGGGGCACGAACCCGTGTCCCCTGCACCGGCAGGCTGACTCTCAACCACTGCGCCACCAGGGAAGTCCCTGTTGATGTGCTTTTCACTGTTTTGCTCCTATCTGTGAATTCCTGGCTTGGATTTTTCTCTCTTAGTCTTTGTTCTTTGGAGACTTATCCAGACTTCCTTCCTTGGTCCTGGACCTGATCTGTGACCCTGGCTCCCACCTCCTGTCTCCCTTTCTTATGCTTCTCCAATCCTTGGTCAGAAGCTGTTTTCCTCCTGGGAAACTGCCCCTCTTCACAACATGAAGATACCAAATGATGGTTTTGCTCTTGCTTTGTTAGTAAGCCTTTTGAGAACTGGGTTTATAATCTAATTCTGCAGCTTGTAGGTTGGTCTTATTGCTTTCTTTCTAGTATTCCACTTTTAATGTTATAGAATAGACTTAGGGGTGGAGGGCAGGGAGTGGCGACGTTGTTTTGATCATTTTGGAGCTGGCGCCAGCTTTTGTCAAAAAGCCTCAGTAAGTGTTGCAGTGTGTACTGTCTAAAACAGAGGCCCCTAGAGGTCTTCCTTCTGCCTCCCTGTATTCAGGAACTAGAACTTGATTAGTCAGGACTCTTTTCAGTTGTAAGGAAAGAAAACCCAACTCAAAACTGCATGAGAAAAGTGGTGATATGTTGACTCATGTTATGGAGAAGTCCACAGGCACTGCTCAATCCAGGAACCCAAGCTGATGCTATCTGACCTTACAGCCTCTTCTCACCCTGTATTTCTCTATCTCCTTGTTCTTCTTTTTCTGTGCTGTTTTCCTTCTCATTCTGCTGATGGACTCTTTCAGGTAGTGGGGGAAGATAGCTGTTTGCTTCCCCAAATTTATTTTCCCCAATATTTCCCAATTCTGTCAAAAAATGAATGATTCCTTTGACTGGCCCTGCCTAGTTTATATATATATATATATACACACACTGAGAGCTGTCACTGTGTTCGAGAAAGTGGAGTATTATCATTTGTCCAGACCTGGGTCACTAGGCCATTGCTGTGATCATGGGGTTGAGACTTATAGCCAAAAGGAATAACATTCCAGGACAGCCACCAGGAATGGCAACCACAGTGTCTCAAATACAGCCATGCAAGGCACTTCACCCTACGGTGGAGCATAGAGAACAGATGCTCCCCACTCAGTGTTTCTGCTTAACTGGGGCCTTTTCCAGTCATTTCTTTTATCAATAAAAGGATGAGTTCCTATGTAATTGCAGTCACCAATGCTCTTTGTCTCTGTAGCCCCTGGTGCTCCAGAGGGAAGAATTCTCCCTCCCTCACCCCGGGGATCCTAACTGTCCTTGCTAGACCTTGGCTGCAGCCAAAGAAGGAACCATGGGCAAATCGATCCTAATGTGACTAGTCCCATTTCCTAGGGCAGCTTATATCATCTGTCAACATCATTATTGCCTTCATTAAGAACTGGGTACATGATTTTCTTTAATATAGGATATAAACAGGCTTAATATATGCTATTTTAAAAATGGATTTGTTTTTAAGGAGTTTGCAATCATACACATTAGCTGCTCCAAAGAAAAGCAAAAACAGTAGGGTAGTTGGCCCCAAGCAGGAGAAATACAAGCACATTTGCACATAGTGCCAGGAAACCATTTTCAATTGAATCTCAACATTGTTTCACAGATGGTCTGTTAGCCTGGTGTCTTCATTAGAGGTGTGATTTGCCACCAGGGCCCCCACTGTACTGTGCATTGCTTAAGTGGTTTCTCTTCCAACCCCTTTAAAGAAAATATAAAGATTCTCAAAAATAACCTGCCATAGAGATAGCTCTGGGTTGCTTGTGTAAGTGTTTTCGTGAAAGGACACATTTTTTTGCTAAGAATAAGATATTCATTGCTTTACATTAAACCATGTATAGATTGTTTATTGTCTTTGTTGAAAAGCCAATTTACTTCCCAGTGTTGATAATTGAATCCAAAGCTCTGCCATGCATCACCAGCATGTGTTTTCAAGGAAAAACAAGAGACCATGTGCAAACTGAGGCTCTAGGGTGTCTGTGAGAACAGAAACACTCATAATTCATATTTTATGCACCTTTCATTTCAATTAGCAAAATACGTCTATTTCTTCCTTTTCTGTACGTTAACCTCTCAGTGATAAACAATCTTGTTGTATCCTTTAGTAAGGAGAATACATCTTAGAGACACGCAAATCTACATTAGCTGTCATCCAGAAACCTGAGATACGGAATAAATGACGTGGATGGAGTTAGCACGGAGAGCTGGAGGCCTGCTGGTTGAGACTTGATTTTATGGGGTGTGTGTGTGTTTGTGTATATGTTGTTTGTATGTGTGTGCATATATGTGTGTGTGCATATATATTTGTATGTGTGTGTGTATATATATATAATTATTTCTAACGGACATTAACATGGCTAAGAGGGCTGCAAGTAGCTGTAAACCACATATGGCTTCTTATTTGTCTTTGCTACAAGGGAAACAGAAAGTCTCCCATGCCATTGCTTTGGGAGGGTTCATCCCAGCGACTATGTTCATATGTTAAAAAAGACTTCTTTTTCTATAACCTTTGTTCATTCATTTAATTTTTCTTCCATTTTTATTGAGATATAATTGACATATGGCACTGTATAAGTTTAAGGTGTACAGCATGATTATTTGACTTACATACATCATGAAATGATTACCACAATAAACCTAGTGAACATCCATCATCACATATAGATACAATATAAAAGAAAAAAAAATTCCCCTTGTGACGAGAACTCTTAGGATTTACTCTCTTAGCAATTTACATATAGAAAAAAGAAAAAATACATTAGAGTAATTTCAATTTTTGATGGACAATGGCTCAGCAGGAGGTCCCTCTTTGCTTTCCTGACTCTCTCATTTTCACTGATTTGTAACTGAAATATTAAACAGGGGAAACCAAATTTCACCTTTGCCTGCTTGGTTATCTTTGAAAGAAAGAAATAAGATTATTAGGTGTCGTAATGATTAAATTGGAAGTTCTTCGAATCTGGGTACACCTCTTGATGTCTTAACTGGAGATAACATTCTTTGTGATCTAATACCAGCCGGGTTAGCTTTCCCATCCTCAGAGCAAGTATTTGGAGGACAAATGATGAATCTTCCAGAAAGCCTAAAGACTAGTTGATTAATCTGAAAATTAAATAGAAACTGTTAGAAGCTTAAATAATATTAGTTTTGAACATCAGGTGGTCTGATGTGGCTCAGGAGGTGCCCTCATCATTGTTGGCTCTGTGTGGGTGGGTGTAAACTAAAAGAGGTAAGGTTCTGGGTGTGGTGGGGCACGTGTAGCTCCTGCCTCAGTGATGCTGCCCCATAGGTGTGAGGGTTTGCACAAATAATCTTACCTCTTTGGCGTCATGTTCCTCCTATGGACAGATTAAGTGAGAGACACCTTATCCTCTTGGCTCACAGAGATTGCAGAAGACCTGAGGAAATGATGGTTATTAGAGTGATTTGGAAAGTGAAAGAGGTTGGGAAAAGTACAACTCCACAGGCTAACAAAAACCATGCACCTTAACGAAAAGCATTAGGAAATGTAAGAGCCATAAGAGATGCCTACCCAGTTTGCCCATATACCTGGACGCCTGAGCGTCTACACTGTTCAAAAAATATGTCCTAGCTTTCTAGCATCCATTTCTATTATCAGCATTGTCTATGGGAAGAAGGTTGAGCCAGTCAGTCTTTGGAGACTGTGTTGCCTTCTAGTGACTCAAAAGTGGAGTCAATAATAACTTATTTTACAGTGTTATAAAGACCAAGTGAGATAAGATGTTCCAGGTGCCCAGTGCATAACAGGCATGGTATAGATGAGGTGCAGGTTAGGTGGACTCTAAGCAGAGCAAACATGAACACATTGGTACAGAGGACCAAGAAACCATATTTATTATTTTAGCTGTTCTTCCTCACTGCCCAATTTTGCATCCTTCCTTCAGCTAAAAGGGCCACCCGAAGTGTCTCTGTGGGGGATTAATCTTTTTCTGACCCCGTCTCCCTGTCCCCAGAGTGACTTCCTTGGGTAACTGGCTGTCAGTGTCTGGTTAGTGGAGGTCAGAGTATTATCCAGCAGGCCCATTAGGGTTTGCTGTACAACTGGTTGTGGTTAAAGAGGCTACTCAAGCTTGAAAAGGGCTGAGCTTCAGTGAAAGGGGGCCTTTTGCTCCCGCTTCCTTGGAGGCATGGCTGTGCCAGTCAGGCTGAGAAGGCATACACTGGGCTAAGGGTTCTGCCTGTATCCATGTCGGGAAGAACATTCTTAGGATTGTGCTTTCCCCTGAGAACTACTTGGGGACAAGCAGCCAAGTCCTGGGGTGAGGGCTAAGGTCCCAGAGACAGAATTGGCCTTCAGAGACCCAGAATCCCCTTGTAGAAGTGTGGAGGGTGTATGTGTGTGTCTGTGTGTGTGAATTTGGAGTCTTGCATAACTGAGTGTTTGTGTGTATAAGTTTCCATATTGAGAAGAACTGTCAGAGCTTCCTGGCTCTGGAGGACCTGCTGGAGTACGTGTATTTCTCTCCATCTCATTTCTGGGATCATGTTCACTGGTACAACAGGAGAGAATCAAATCAGTAGCCTGGAAGACCAAGGGTAAGGAGTATTTCTCTCAGAGGAAAAATATGAAGATATGGAAATCATGAGGAAGAAATCAAGAGACCAGAGGACAAATCCAGGAGGTCTAACATATGGATAGTAAGAGATCCAGAAGGCGAAGAAAGAACAGGTGCGGAAGAGGCAATGGCTAAACAACTAATAGAGAATATCTTCACTGATCTAAAGCAAACCTGTTAACTGATTTAAAAGGCTGGGTTCTAGGAAAGATAGATGCCTTTTCTGGAAAATTTTTGAAGTCCAAGGAAGAAAGGAAACACATGCGTTCAGACTACAAAAAAACTTATTAACAAAGGAAAATGATTTTTTTCTAATCTACAAAAGTGGGAACTTAAAGACAGTGGAAGAACTTTACAGATCATTGAAGAAAATAGAACCCTCTATTAGAACCCCAGGAACCCCAGGAACCCTCCACCCAGTTCTGGTACCATTCTCCTGTCAAGCCAGAAGAAAGGCATTTATGGGTGCCCAAGGATTCAAAGAAGAAATAAAACATAAACGACCAAATATCTAGAAATCAATAAATAAAGGAAATGCACACCAAGAGCCACAAATAATATTATACTCAGACATAAACTTATAGCCTCAAATGTCTTCATTATTAAAGAAACTGGTAATAAAGGAACTAATAACCCACATTAATAGTGAAAGCAAAGTAGAGAAAAAATGAGTTAATTTTGAAAAAAAAATCAGTTCAAATGAAACCTAGAAAACAATGGTAAAAACAAAATCTGTTTTTGCTTGTTCTTAAAGACCAACAGAATAGACAGCTCTCACAAAATCAGTTAAGGAAAAAATAAATTAGGAATAAGAAAAAACAAAATAAAAAATGTAGAAAAACAAAATTATGAGACTATTTTGCATAACTGACAAAAAAGAGGAAATAGATGATTTTGTAGAAAAATATGGAACATCAAAATTTCAAAAGAAATAGAAATTTTGAAAAAAGGCAGTAATCAGTCAAGAGGTTGGAAAGATAACTGGCAAGATATCATTAAACAGAGTCTATATGAAGAGAGATTTTACTTATTTACTTATTTTTATTGAAGTATAGTTGATTTACAATGTTTCAGGTGTACAGCAAAGTGATTAAGTTATACATATGTATAGCTATTCTTTTTCAGATTCTTTTCATTATAGGTTATTACAAAGTATTGAATATAATTCCCTGTGGTATATAGTAGGTCCTTGTTGTTTATCTATTTTATGTACAGTAATTTTTATCTGTTAATCCTAAACTCCTAATTTATCCCTTCCCCCTTTTCCCTTTGGTAAGCATAAGGTTTTTTTTCCCCCCTATATCTGTGAGTCTATTTCTGTTTTGTAAATAAGTTCATATGTATCATTTTTTAGATTCCACATGTAAGTGGTATCATATGATATTTGTCTTTCTCCATCTGTCTTTCTTCACTTAGTATGATAATCTCTAGGCCCATCCATGTTGCTGCAAATGACATTATTTCATTCTTTTTTATGGCTGAGTAATATTCCATTGTATATATGTACCACATACTCCTTATCCATTCATCTGATGATGGACATTTAGGTTGCTTCCATGTCCTGGCTATTGTAAATAGTGCTGCAGTGAACATAAGGGTGCATGTACCTTTTTGAATTATAGTTTTGTCCAGATATATGCCCAGGATGATCATATGGTAGTTTTATTTTAAGTTTTTAAGGAACTTCCATACTTTCTCCATAGTGGCTGCATCAATTTACATTCCCATTGACAGTGTAGGAGGGTTCCCTTTTCTCCACACTATATAAAAAGATACTTTACAGCAGTTTACCTAACATCTAAATCACATACAGTCCAATGTTATTTATACGAAACCACAGTTAGTCTCAAAGTGCAGTCCCTAGACCAGTAGAAATGCAAATTCTTGGACCCCACCTCAGACATACTGCATCAGACACCCTTGGATATGGGACCCAGTAACCAGTGATCTAACAAGCCCTCCAAGTGATTAAGTGCAAGAGCCACAGCTATACCAGGCCATAGAAAAAATGTGAAAGCATACTGTGGCAGGTGTGTGTTTAGATTTTCTCTCTCTCTCTCTCTCCACACCCCCC
>NW_020172459.1:495391-649914 GCF_003031525.2 Neophocaena asiaeorientalis asiaeorientalis | reverse complement strand
CCCCCCCCCCCGCCCCCAGTCTATCTGTCTGTCTATCTATCTTTTCTCTATTTTTTATTTTAGGTACACAGATTGGGCAAGTTCTTAAATTGCTAAAAACTTTCTTTTTTAATTTAAAGATGAATGGGTATTGAATTTTAGCAAGTGCTTTTCCCAAATATGTTGATATAATTTCTTCTTTATTTTGATAATAAGATTTATTTTTACATTAAAAATTTTTCTATTCTCATTATACTTTAAAATGCAATACTTTAAAAAATTGTCCAATTAAGTTTGCTGATATTTTGTTTAGGATTTTTACTCTATTTCCATGAATAATATTGATCTCTAACTTCTTTTTAAAAGTATCTTAGTAAGATTTTTATAATAGGGTTATGCAAGAATCATAAAAATGAGCTGAGAAGTGTTACCACTTTCTCTTTTCTTTAAAAGAGTTTGTGGAATATAGCTTTTATTTATTTTTTATTTGGTAGACTTTGCCAGTGAAACTCTGTGCTTGGAGTTCTCTTCATAGTAAAATTTTAATTAGAGATTTAATTTCTTAAACAATCATTTATATTTTCATATTTTTAATTTAGATCTTCTATTTCTTCTGTGACAGTTTTGGTAAGCTGTGTATTTTTAATTTATTTTATCTAGCTAATTATCAAAAATATTGTCAAATTATCATTAAGTTGTTTAAAACATATTTCTATTAATTATTTAAATATACTATTGAGATATAATTTATAAAACATAAAGTTAACCTTTCTAGAGTATTTAATTCATTGGTTTTTAGCATATTCACAGAGTTGTTCAACCACTGCCACAATCTAAGTAAAATTTTCACCAACCAGAAGAGAAACCCCATATCCATCAACAGTTGCTTCCCTTTCCTCTTTCCCCAAACCTAGGCAATCACTAATCAAATTTCAATCTCCATGGATTTGTTGATTTTGAACATTTCATGTAAATGAAATTATATACTATGTGTTCATCTGTGATGCATTCTTTCATTTAGGACAATGTCTTCATGCTCCATCCATGTCTTGGCACTTGTCAGTACTACATCCTATTGCTGAATAATAATTCATTGTGTGAGCAGATATCATATTTTTTATTCACTTATAATTTGATGAACAGCTGAATTATTTCCAGTTTGTGGCTATTATGAATAATGCTACTAAGAATATTTGTGTATAAGTTTTTTGGTGAGCATAAACTTTCATTTATCTTGAATAAATACCAAAGTACAGGTTTATTGGGTAATATGGTAATAATATTAACATGTTTATATGTACGTACTGGATATTTTCACATATTATTTGGAGGAATGTCTATTGAGTTCCACTTCCATTAAAAAAAAATTGGGGTTGAGAGAAACCTTCAAGATGGCAGAGGAGTAAGACGTGGAGATCACCTTCCTCGCCACAAACACATCAAAAATACATCTACATGTGGAACAACTCCTATAGAACACCTACTGAACGCTGGCAGAAGACCTCAGACTTCCCAAAAGGCAAGAAACTCCCCATGTGCCTGGGTAGGGCAAAAGAAAAAACAGAGACAAAAGAATAGAGACAGGACCTGTACCTCTGGGAGGGAGCTGTGAAGGAGGAAAAGTTTCCACACACTAGGAAGTCCCTTCACTGGCGGAGACAGGGGGTGGCAGGGGGGAGCTTCAGAGCCACTGAGGAGAGCACAGCCACAGGGGTGCAGAGGGCAAAGCAGAGAGATTCCCGCATAGAGGATTGGTGCCCACCAGCACTCACCAGCCTGAGCGGCTTGGCTGCTCCCCCGCCGGGGCGGGTCGGGGCTGGGAACTGAGGCTTGGGTTTCAGAGGTCAGATCCCAGGGAGAGAACTGGGGTTGGCTGCGTGAACACAGCCTGAAGGGAGCTAGTACGCCACAGCTTGCCAGGAGAGAGGCCGGGAAAAAGTCTGGATCTGCCTCACAGGCAAGAGACCATTGTTTTGGGGTGCATGAGGAGAGGGGATTCAGAGCACCGCATAAATGAGCTCCAGAGACTGGCGTGAGACACGGCTATCAGCGCGGACCACAGAGACAGGCATGAAATGCTAAGGCTGCTGCTGCAGCCACCAAGAAACCTGTGTGCAAGAACAGGTCACTATCTACACCTCCCTTCTCAGGAGCCTGTGCAGCCTGCCACTGCCAGGGTCCCGTGATCCAGGGACAACTTCACCGGGAGAACACATGGTGCACCTCAGGCTCTTGCAACGTCACAGTGGCCTCTGCAGCCGCAGGCTCACTCCACATTCCATACCTTTCCCTCCCCACAGCTGGAGTGAGCCAGAGCGCCCTAATCAGCTGCTACTTTAAACCCGTCCTGTCTGAGCAAAAAAGAGATGCCCTCAGATGACCTATATGCAGAGGCAGGTCCAAATACAAAGCTGAACCCCGGGAGCAGTGCGAAAAAAGAAGAGAAAGGGAAATCTCACCCAGCAGCCTCAGGGGCGATGGATTAAATCCTCAACAACAACTTGATGTACCCTGCATCTCTGGAATACATGAATAGACAACGAATCATCTCAAAATTGAGGCTGTGAACTTTGGGAGCAACTATAGATTTGGGATTTGCTTTCTGCATCTGATTTGTTTCTGGTTTTATGTATATCCTAGTTTAGTATTTACAGTTTATTATCATTTGTAGATTTCTTTATTGATTTGGTTACTCTCTTCCTTTATATTTATATATAAATAAATATATATATTTTTCCTTTTTCTCTTTTTGTGTCTATGTATATGCTTCTTTGTATGATTTTGTCTGGAAAGCTTTGCTTTGGCCATTTGTCTTAGCGTTCTCTCTGTCCTTTTTTTTTTCACTCAAATTTTTTTTTAATTTTAATATTAAAAAATTTTTAGTTTAATAATTTTACTTTATTTTATTCTTTCTTTCTTTCTTTCATTCCTTTTTTCTTTCTTTTTTCCTCCATTTTCATCTGAGCTGTGTGGCTGACAGCATCTTGGTGCTCTGGACTGGTGTCAGGCCTGTGCCTCTGAGGTGGGAGAACCGAGTTCAGGACATTGGTCTACCAGAGGCCTCCGGGCTCCACATAAAATCAAACAGCGAAAGCTCGCCCAGAGATGTCAATCTCAACGTGAAGACCCAGTTCCACTCAATGACCAGCAAACTACAGTGCTGGACACCATATGCAAAACAACTAGCAAGACAGGAACACAACCCCACCCATTAGCAGAGAGGCTGCCTAAAATCATATTAAGGTCACAGACACACCAAAACACACCACCAGAAGCAAACCTGCTCATCAGAAAGACAAGATCCAGCCGCATCCACCAGAACAAAGGCACCAGTCACCTCCACCAGGAAGCCTACATGACCCACTGAACCAACCTCACGCACTGGGTGTAGACACCAAAAACAATGGGAACTAGAGAACTGCAGCCTGCAAAAAGGAAATCCAAAACACAGTAAGGTAAGAACAATGAGAAGACACAAAAACACACAGCAGAAGAAGGAGCAAGGTAAAACCCACCAGACCAAACAAATGAAGAGGAAATAGGCAGTCTACCTGAAAAAATTCAGAGTAATGAGAGTAAAGATGATACAAAATCTTTGAAAGAGAATGGAGAAAATGCAAGAAACATTTAACAAGGACCTAGAAGAACTAAAAAGCAAACAAACCATGATGAATAATACAATGAATGAAATTAAAAATTCTCTAGAAGGGATCAATAGCAGAATAGCTGAGGCAGAAACACAGACAAGTGATTTGGAAGATAAAATATAGGAAATAACTACTGCAGAGCAGAATAAAGAGAAAAGAATGAAAAGAATTGAGGCAGTCTCAGAGACATCTGGGACAACATTAAACACACCAGCATTTAAGTTATAGAGGTCCCAGAAGAAGAAGAGAAAAAGAATGGCACTGAGAAAATATTTGAAGAGATTATAGTGGAACTTCCCTAATATGGGAAAGGAAACAGTAAATCAAGCCCAAGAAGCACAGAGAGTCCCATACAGGATAAATCCAAAGAGAAACATGCCAAGACACATATTAATCAAACTATCCAAAATTAAATACAAAGAAAAAAATATTAAAAGCAGCAAGGGAAAAGCAACAAATAACATACAAGGGAACCTCCTTAAGGTTAACAGCTGATCTTTCAGCAGAAACTCTGCAAGTCAGAAGGGAGAGGCAGGACATATTTAAAAGGATAAAAAGGAAAAACCTACAACCAAGATTACTCTACCCAGCAAGGATCTCATTCAGATTTGACGGAGAAATTGAAACCTTTACAGACAAAAAAACCTAAGTGAATTCAACACCATCATACCAGCTCTACAACAAATGCTAAAGGAACTTTTCTAGACAGAAAAAACAAGAGAAGGAAAAGACCTACAATAACAAACCCAAAACAATTAAGAAAATGGTAATAGAAACATACATACAACCAAAAGACATTGACTGGCTGAATGGATACAAAAACAAGACCCATATATATGCTGTCTACAAGATACCCACTTCAGACCTCGGGAAACATACAGACTGAAAGTAAGGGGATGGAAAAAGATATTCCATGCAAATGGAAATCAGAAGAAAGCTGGAGTAACAAATCTCATATCAGACAAAATAGACTTTAAAATAAAAACTTTTACAAGAGACAAAGAAGGACAGTACATAATGATTAAGGGATCAAACTAAGAAGAGGATATAATAGTTGTAAATATTTATGCACCAAACATAGAAACACCTCAATACATAAGGAAAATCCTAACAGCCATAAAAGGGTAATAGACAGTAACACAATCATAGTAGGAGACTTTAACACCCGACTTTCACCAATGGACAGATCATCAAAAATGAAAATAAATAAGGAAACAGAAGCTTTAAATGATGCATTAAACAAGCTGAACTTAATTGATATTTATAGGACATTCCATCCAAAAACAACAGCATACACTACCTTCTCAAGTGCTCATGGAATATTCTCCAGGATAGACCATATCTTGGGTCACAAATAAAGCCTTGGTAAATTTAAGAAAATTTATATCATATCAAGTGTCTTTTCCAACCACAATGCTATTAGACTAGATATCAACTACAGGAAAAAATCTGTAAAAAATACAAACACATGGAGGCGAAAGAATACACTTCTTAATAACCAAGAGATCACTGAAGAAATCAAAGAGGAAATCAAAAAATATGTAGAAATAAATGACAATGAAAACACGACAACCCTATGGGATACAGCAAAAGAAGTTCTAAGAGGGAAGTTTATAGCAATACAATTCTACCTCAAGAAACAGGAAACATCTCAAATAAACAACCTACCCTTACTCCTAAAGCAATTAGAGAAAGAAAAACAAAAAAACCCCAAAGTTAGCAGAAGGAAAGAAATTATAAAGATCAGATCAGAAAGAAATGAAAAAGAAGTGAAGGAAACAATAGCAAAGATCAATAAAACTAAAAGCTATTTCTTTGAGAAGATAAACAAACTTGATAAACCATTAGCCAGACACATCAAGAAAAAAAAAAGGGAGAAGACTCAAATCAATAGAATTAGAAATGAAAAAGAAGTAACAACTGACACTGCAGAAATACAAAGGATCATGAGAGATTACTACCAGCAAATATACGCCAATAAAATGGACAACCAGGAAGAAATGGATAAATTCTTAGAAAAGCACAACCTTACAAGACTGAACCAGGAGAAATAGAAAATATAAACAAACTAATCACAAACACTGAAATTGCAACTGTGATTCAAAATCTTCCAACAAACAAGAGCCCTAGACCAGATGGCTCCACAGGTGAATTCTATTAAACATTTAGAGAAGAGCTAACACCTATCCTTCTCAAACTCTTCCAAAATATAGCAGAGGGAGAAACACTCCCAAACTCATTCTACAAGGCCACCATCACTCTGACACCAAAAGCAGACAAAGATGTCACAAAGAAAGGAAAATACAGGCTAATATCACTGTTGAACACAGATGCAGAAATCTTCAATAAAATACTAGCAAACAGAATCCAACAGCACATTAAAAGGATCATACACAATGATTAAGTGAGGTTTATCCCAGGAATGCAAGGATTCTTCAATGTACGCAAATCAATCAATGTGATAAAACATATTAACAAATTGAAGCAGAATAAACATATGATCATCTCAATAGATGCAGAAAAAGCTTTTGACAAAATTCAACACACACCTATTATAAAAACCCTCCAGAAAGTAGGCATAGAGGGAAATATATACGGCCATATATGACAAACCCACAGCCAACATCGTTCTCAATGGTGAAAAACTGAAACCATTTCCTTGAAGATCAGGAACAAGACAAAGTTCTCTGCTCTCACCATTATTTTTCAACATTGTTTCGGAAGTTTTAGCCACAGCATTCAGAGAATAAAAAGAAATAAAAGAAATCCAAATCAGAAAAAAAGGAGTAAAGCTGTCACTGTTTGCAGATGACATCATATTATACATAGAGAATCCTAAAATGCTACCAGAAAACTACTAGAGCTGATCAATTAATCTGGTAAAGTAGCAGGATACAAATTTAATGAACAGAAATCTGTTGTATTCCTATACACTAAGAGTGAAAAATCTGAAAGAGAAATTAAGGCAACATTCCCATTTACCATTGCAACAAAAAGATAAAATATCTAGGAATAAACCTACCTGAGGAGACAAAAGACCTGTATGCAGAAAACTATAAGACACTGATGAAAGAAATTAAAGATGATACAAACAGATGGAGAGATATACCATGTTCTTGGATTGGAAGAATCAACATTGTGAAAATGACTCTACTACCCAAAGCAATCTACAGATTCAATGCAATCCCTATCAAAGTACCAATGGCATTTTTCACAGAACTAGAACTAAAAATTTTACAATCTCTACGGAAACACAAATGCCCGTGAATAGTCAAAGCTATCTTGAGAAAGAAAAGCATAGCTGGAAGAATCAGGGACCCAGACTTCAGACTATACTACAAAGCTACAGTAATCCAGACAGTATGGTACTGGCACAGAAATAGAAATATAGATCAATGGAAGAGGATAGAAAGCCCAGAGATAAACCAACACACATATGGTCACCTTAGTTTTGTTAAAGGAGGCAAGGATATACAGTGGAGAAAAGAAAGCCTCTTCAATAAATGGTGCTTGGAAAACTAGACAGCTACATGCAAAAGAGTGAAATTAGAACACTCCCTAACACCATACACAGAAATAAACTGCAAATAGATTGAAGACATAAATGTATAGCCAGACACTATAAAACTCTTAGAAGAAAACATAGGCAGAACACTGTATGACATAAATCACAGAAAGATCCTTTTTGAACCGCCTCCTAGAGAAATGGAAATAAAAACAAAAATAAAAAAATGGGACCTAATGAAACTGAAAAGCTTTTGCACAGCAAAGGAAACCATAAACAAGACAAAAAGACAACCCTCAGAATGGGAGAAAATATTTGCAAATGAAGCAACTGACAAAGGATTAATCTCCAAAATCTACAAGCAGCTCATGCAGCTCAATATCAAATAAATAAACAACCCATTCCAGAAATGGGCAGAAGACCTAAATAGACATTTCTCCAAAGAAGATATACAGAATGCCAACAAACACATGAACGATGCTCAACATCACTAACCATTAGAGAAATGCAAATCAACACTACAATTAGGTATCACCTGACATTGGTCAGAATGGCCATCATCAAAAAATCTACAAACAATAAATGCTGGAGGGGGTGTGGAGAAAAGTGAACCTTGTTGCACTGTTGGTGGGAATGTAAATTGATACAGCCACTATGGAGAACAATGTAGAGGTTCCTTAGAAAACTAAAAATAGAACTATCATATGACCCAGCAATCCCACTACTGGGCATATACCCTGAGACAACCATATTTCAAAAAAGAGTCATGTACCACAATGTTCATTACAGCTCTATTTACAATAGCCAGGACAGGGGAGCAACCTAAGTGTCCTTCGACAGATGAATAGATAAAGAAGATGTGGCACATATATACAATGGAATATTACTCAGCCATAAAAAGCAATGAATTTGAGTTTTGTTCAGTTAGGTGGATGGACCTAGAGTCTGTCATACAGAGTGAAGTAAGTCAGAAAGAGAAAAACAAATACTGCCTGGTAACACATATATATGGAATCTAAAAAAAAAAAGAAAAAAATGGTTCTGACGAACCTAGGGGCAGGACAGGAATAAGGCGGCAGACGTAGAGAATGGACTTGAGGACATAGGGAGGGGGAAGTGAGAGAGTGGCATGGACCTATGTACACTGCCAAGTGTAGGGTAGATAGCTAGTGGGAAGCAGCCCCATGGCACAGGGAGATCTACTCGGTGCTTTGTGACCACTTTGAGGTGTGGGATGGGGAGTGTGTGGGGGAGACCCAGGAGGGAGGAAATATGGGGATGTATGTATATGTATGGCTATTTCACTTTGTTTTAAATCGGGAACTAACACACTGTTGTGAAGCAATTATATTCCAATAAAGATGTTAAAAATAAATTGGGTTATTTTTATTTTCTCTTTGAGTTAAAAATGAATTGGATATAATTCCTTTATCAGATATATAATTTGTAAATCTATTTTCCAATTCTGGGGATTGTTTTTTTCACTTTTTTGGTGTTTTTATTTTCAGTGGAAAAGTTATAAATTTTAGTGTCTTCAAATTTATATATATTTTCTTTTGTTACTGTATTTTTGATCTCATATCTTAAAAAGTCTGCCTAAACCAAGATGAGGAAGATTTAATTGTAAATTTTCTGCTCACAGTTTTATAATTTTTAGCTCATACATTTCATTCTGTCATCTGTTTTAAATTAATTTTTGTGTATGTTGTAAGTAATGTGTCCAAATTCATTCTTTTGCAAGTGGAAATTCAGTGGTCCCAGCACCATTTGCTGAAAAGAGTGTTTTCCCCCATTGACTTATCTTGTACCGTTTGCCAAATTCAATTGTTCATAGATATTTGAATTCATTTCTGGACCAAAATTCTATTCCAATTATCTATATGTCTGTCCTTATGTTAGTAACACACAGTACTGATTACTGTACCTTTGTAGTACGTTTGAAATCAGGAAGTATGAGTCTTCTCACTTTGTTCATCCTTTTCAATATAGTTGGTTATTTTTGGCACTTTGAATTTCCATATGAATTTTAGGTCCAGTTTGCCAATATAAGCTAAAAAACAAGATAGGATTTAGATAGGAGTTTCACTTAATTTGTACATCAATTTGGGGAGTATTGCCATTTTAACAATATTAATTGTTTTGATCCATGACCATGGGATATCTTTCTACTATTTAGATCTTCACTTTCTTTCAAAAATGTTTTGTAGTTTTCATTGTACTTCTTATGTTTATTTTATAAAAGTTATTCCTAATTTTTTTTATTTTGTGCGGTATGCAGGCCTCTCACCATTGCGGCCTCTCCCGTTGTGGAGCACAGGTTCCAGATGCACAGGCTCAGCAGCCATGGCTCATGGGCCCAGCTGCTCCGTGGCATGTGGAATCTTTCCGGACCAGGGTATGAGCCTGTTTCCCCTGCATCGGCAGGTGGACTCTCAACCACTGCACCACCAGGGAAGCCCATTCCTAAATATTTTTATGCTATTGCCAATGGCATTTTTTCATAATTTTATTTTTGAATTATTTATTGTTAATGTATAGAAATGCAGCTGATTTTTGTATATTGATCCTGTGTGCTGCAACTTTGCTAAACTCAAACATTAGTTCGATTAGTTTTTTTAATGGATTCCTTAGGATTTTCTATAAACAAAATCATGAAGATGACACTTGCTGCTTTTTCCTGCCTAATTGCCCAAACTGGAACATCCATTGCAATGCTGAATAAAAGTGGTGAGAATAGATATTCTTGTTGGGTTTTTTTCCCTAATCTTACAGATAAAGCATTTAGTCTTTCATTGTTACGTATGGTATTAGCTGTGGGGTATTTGTAGATGCCCTTTATCAGGTCAAAGAAGTTCCTGTCTATTCTTAGTTGTTGAGTGTTTTTTTGCTACTTTGATCATAAGAGGCTAGTGGATTTTGTCAAATGTTTTTCTGTGTCTATTGAGATGATCATATAAGTTCTGTTTTTTATACTTTTAATTGATTTTCACATGCTAATTCCATGTGCTCGTGGTATATAATCCTTTACATGTGTTGCTGAGTTTCATTTACTAGTATTTCATAGAGGATTTTTATGTCTCTATTCATAAATAATATTGATCTGTAGTTTCTTTTTCTTGTGATGTCTTTTGTTTTGGTATTAGTTTAATAGTGGCTCCATAGAATGAGTTGGGAGATATATATATCTTCTATATATAAAAGATTATAAATTTCTTTTTTTAGGAGAGTTTTTGAAGAATTAGTTTTAATTTAATTTTTTTTTTTTTCGCTACGCGGGCCTCTCACTCTTGTGGCCTCTCCCGTTGCAGAGCACAGGCTCCGGATGCGCAGGCTCAGCAGCCATGGCTCACGGGCCCAGCCGTTCTGTGGCACGTGGGATCTTCCCAGACCGGGGCATGAACCCGTGTCCCCTGCATCGGCAGGCAGACTCTCAATCACTGCGCCACCAGGGAAGCCCAGTTTTAATTTTTCTTTAAATGTTAAGTAAACACCATCATTGAAACCATATGGGACTTGGGTTTTCTTTGTGGGAATTTTTTTTTTAACATCTTTGTTGGAGTATAATTGCTTTACAATGGTGTGTTATTTTCTGCTTTATAACAAAATGAATCAGTTATACATATACATATGTTTCCATATCTCTTCCCTCTTGCGTCTCCCTCCCTCCCTCCCACCCTCCCAATCCCACCCCTCTAGGTGGTCACAAACCACCGAGCTGATCTCCCTGATCAGGAACAAGACAAGGATGCCCACTCTCACCACTATTATTCAACATAGTTTTGGAAGTTTTAGCCACAGAAATCAGAGACAAAAAAGGAATCCAAATTGGAAAAGAAGAAGTAAAGCTGTCACTGTTTGCAGATGACATGATACTCTACATAGAGAATCCTAAAGATGTTACCAGAAAACTACTAGAGCTAATCAATGAATTTGGTAAAGTAGCAGGATACAAAATTAATGCACAGACATCTCTGGCATTCCTATACAGTAATGATGAAAAATCTGAAAGTGAAATTTTTAAATTGCTGCTTAAATCTCTTGCTGGTTATAGGTCTATTCAGATTTTTCATTTATTCTTAAGTCAGTTGAATAGTTTGTGTCTCTCTATGAATTTGTCTATTTTATCCAAATTACCAAAGTTGTTAGTATAGGGTTGTTCACAATACTCCCTTATTTATGTAAGGTCAGTAGTTATATATTCTTATTCCTGATTTTGGTAGTTTAGTTTCCAGTCTTTGTTTTCTTCGTCATATAGCCAAATGTTTGTTAATGTTGTTGAGCCTTAAAAAAACAGCTTTTGGTTTTTTGGGTTTTCCCCAATCATTTTTCTATTCTCTATTTTATGCATTTCCAATATAATCTTTATTATTTGATCTGCCTTGTTTGGGCTTAGATTGCTGTTTTTTTCCAGTTTCTTAAATTATTGATTTGAGATTTTTTTTCCTTTTTAATATAGGCATTTACAGCCATCAATTTGCATCTTGGCACTGCTTCAGCTGCATCCCATAAGTGTTAGTATACTGTGTTTTAATTTTATTCATCTGAAATTTTTTCTAATTTCCACTGGGAATTCTCTTTGACTCATCAATTATTTTGAGTGTTTTGAAGAACTTTCACATCTTTGTGAATTTCATACATTTCCTTTTCTAGTTTTCTAATTTTATGGTTTTGTAGTTGGAGAATATACTTTGTATGATTTTAAACCTTTTAGGTTTATTAAGACTTGCTTTATGACCTACCGTATGGTCTATCATAGTGTGTGTATCCTCTAATATGTCTGCTCAGATTTATTACTTTAATTTTCAATATCTTTTGGCCTGGTTACCTAGCAGCTGCCTCAGTCAGTGTAAGTCAATTTGATCAATTGTTGTGCTTAAGCCCCCTTAGCAGATAGATATTTACCTTTTATCATTGGATGTATGTATGACTTGGAGACTGCTGTCACATTTCCTGGAGTTTATGTTTTTGTTTCATTAACAGCTTGTATTTTCCCTCTCTGATCACTCCTAAGAGAGTCCAGCCTTGTGTATGCACACAGTCTTCCAGACTGCCTGGTATGTATGTAATTTTACTTTTAATCTGCTGCTAGCTGAGGGACTGGATGCTACCTTGTGCATTTCTGGGAGTTGACAGAACCTAGCATTCACTAGTCCTCTTGGACGACAAGGAACAAATAAGTGGCTTTAAATGGATGCATGAGCGCTTCCCATGGCTCTTTATTCTGGCTTACTATAGAATGTGTATGCAACAAAGCTCAACTCCCAGCTTCTCCTTGGAAGGAATTAGACCACAAATCTTAAGCTCTGACTTTTCTGGCTGCTGTCAAAGGGTATAGCTTCTAACTAGACTGCATCTGCAAGCTGAAACTGTCCTTTGAGAGCTTGAATGGGTGTGTGGGTACTTCCTGAGGCATCTTTCCTCAGCTCACACCAGTGATAAAACAAAGCCTATAGTTTCTCCCCAGAAAGAATTGGACCACACATATAGCACCACAACTTTTGTGACTGCCATCTGAGGGATTAGCTCCTAACTTAATTAGATCTGGGAGCTGACATGACATAGCATTTGTTAGCCTCTGGTGCCATAGAGAACAAAGAGCAATTTTAAATGGGCATGCAGGTACTTCCTATGGCTCTCTCCCTGGCTCAGCACACAGTGAGAAGGAAATGAAGTCTAGCTCTCAGTTTCTTCCTGGAAGGGGTTTGACTTCACATCTAGTACTTTGATTTCTCCAGCTGGTGCCCATAGTCCGGCTTCTAACTAGCCTGCATCTGGAAGCTGACAGTGCCATTTGGGAATCTGAACAAGTATGTGGGCACTTCCCAGGGCTTCTCCCCAAAGCTTGCTCCAATGATAAAAACCAAACCTCCAGCTTCTACCTGGAAGAAGCTGGACTATATACCTGGTACCCTGACTTTTCCAGTTGCCCAAGGGCCTGTCTCTGAGAGCTGATGAGTCCCAGCATTTGTTATGCCTCTCAGGATGACAGAGAGCAAAGCAACAGTTTGAAAGACAGTATGGTTTGAAAGCATGTGTGCTGCAGTTCCTATTCCTGGATCAGTGTGGAGTGAGTGGGTGATAAACTCCAGTTCCCACCTGCTCTCTGAGGAGAGAAGAAATTGGATATATTGTCCCAACTTTGCTGGCTGCTACATGAGGGATTTGCTTCTATCTTGCTTGTCTAAGGGTACTGAAAGTACTTGGTATAGTATAGTACCCTGGAAGCCACTAAGAACAAAGACAGTAGTTTAGACTAGCACAAAGATTTGTGAGGCATTCAGGCTCTCTGGCCAAGTTGATTGGTGAGGTCAGTCTATACAAGGCCAGCCTGTGAAGACTGGGTGAGGTGGCTTTTTTATCTAATGTGCAGAAACCAACACAGAAAGTCAAGGAAAGTAGAGAAACAGAAAAATATGTTCCCAATAAAAGAATAAGAAAAATCTCTAGAAACTAACCTGAATGAAATAGAGGTAATATAATTTACTGGACAGAGAATTCAAAATAATGGTTATAAAGATGTTCACCAAGGTCAGGAAAGTGCATGAACAAATTTAGAATTTCAACAAACAGAAAATATAAAAAGTACCAAATAAAAAATAATAGAGCTGAGGAATACAATAACTGAACTGAAAATTTAATAGAGAGATTCAGCAGCAGACTCAATCAATCAGAATAAAGAACCAGCAAACTCAAAGACAGATCATTGAAAATCATTCAGTCAGAGAAGAAAAAAGAAAGAAAGAAAAAGAGTGAAGGTAGCTTACAGCTATAAGGTTTCACCAAGCAAAGCAATATATGTACTATGGGAGCCCCAGAAAAAGAGGAGAGGTATAAAGAAGCAGAAAGTTTGTTCCAAGAAATAATAGTTGAAAACTTCCCAAACCCATGTACGGAAATAGAAATCCACATTTAGAAAGCCCAATTAAAACCAAATAATGAATGCTTTGGAAATAAAAAGGATCAGAACATACTATTATGAACAATTACATACAAATTGGATACCTTAGAAGTAATGGATAAATTCCTAGATATGTAAAAGCTACAAAGACTAAATAAAAAAGAAATAGAAAGTCTGAACAGACAAAAGACAAAGAGATGGAAGCAGAAAAAGCAGTAATCAAAACCCTCCCTGCAAAGAAAAAACGAGGACCAGATTGTTTCATTGGTGAATTTACCAAACATTCAAATATTTAATACCAGTATTTCTTAAACTATTGCAAAAAGTGAAGAGGGAACACGTTCAAACTCATTTTATGAGGTCAGCATTACCTTGATACCAAAGCTAGACAAAGATATCACAAGAAAAGAAAGCCATGTGCCAATATCCCTAATGACCATAGAGGCAAAATCTTCAATACAATACTAGCAAATCAAATTTGGCAGCACATTAAAGGGATTACACACCCTGATCAAATGGGATTTATCCCTGGAATACAAAGATGTTTCAACTTACACAAGTTAATCAGTGTGATACACTACATTAAGAGAATGAAAATAAGATCTATATGATTATCTCAATAGATATAGAAAAAACATTTTACAAAATTCAACATCCATTCATCATAATCAATACTCAATGGGAAAACATAATCAATGGGAAAAATTGAAGGTTTTTTTCTTTAAGATTTGATATGAGGCATAGATACACACTTTGACCATTCCTATTCAAAATAATACTGGCAGTCCTTGCCAGAGCAGTTAAACAGGAAAAAGAAATAAAAGGCATCCAAGATGGGAAAGGAAAAAGAAAAACTATCTCTTTGCCATGACATAATTATATATATAGGAAACCCTAAAGACTCAATTAAAAATAACTGTTATAACTAATAAATACAGAAAAGTTGCAGGGTCCAAAATCAACATTCAAAAATTAGTTGAATTTCAATACACTAACAGCAAACCATCTGAAGAGGAAATTAAGAAACAATTCCATAGCAACAAGGAGAGTAAAATACTAAGGAAAAACTTATCCAAAGAACTGAGAGATATATACACTGAAAACAATAGAATATTAATGAAGGAAATTAAAGAAGACACATATAAATGGAAAGACATGCTGTGTTCATGGATTGGAAGAATTGATATTGTTTAAATATCTGTACCACACAAAGTGATCTACAGATTCAATGCAATACTTACAAACGTCCCAATTTCATTCTTTACAGAAATGGAAAAAAAATCCTAAAATTCATATGGAACCACAAAAGACCCTAAACAGCCAAAGTAATTTTGAAAAAGAAGAAAAAACTGGAGATATCACACTTCCTGATTTCAAAATATAATACAAACTACAATAATCAAAACATTAAGGTACTGACATAAAAAGAGACACATGGACCAATGGAAGGAAATAAAGAGCCAAGAAATAAACACACACACTTACAGTCAACTGATCTTCAACAAGGTTGCCAAGCACACACTGTGTGGAAAGAATAGTCTCTTCATTAAATGGCCAAGGGAAAACTGGATAACCACATGAAAAAGAAGGAAACTGGACCCTTATTTCACACCATATATAAAAATCAACTCAAATTGGATTAAAGACGTAAATGTAAGACCTGAAACTGTAGAACTACTAGAAGGAAATAGGGAAAATTCTTCCTGACATTTTTCTTGACAATAATTTTTTGGTCATGACTCCAAAAGCACAGACAACAAAAGCAAAAATGGATGGGTGAGACTGCACCAAATTAAAAAAGCTTGAGGACCTTCAAGATGGTGTAGGAGCAAGATGTGGAGATCATCTTCCTGCCCACAAATACATCAAAAATACATGTGGAACAACTCCTACAGAACACCTACTGAATGCTGGCAGAAGACCTCAGACTTCCCAAAAGGCAAGAAAATCCCCAGTACCTGGGTAGGGCAAAAGAAGAAAGAAGAAACAGAGACAAAAGAATAGAGACAGAACCTGCACCTCTGGGAGGGAGCTGTGAAGGAGGAAGAGTTTCCACACACTAGGAAGCCCCTTCGTGGGTGGAAATGGGGGGTGGCGGAGGGGGGAAGCTTCAGAGCTATAGAATAGAGCACAGTAATAGGAGTGCAAAGGGCAAAGTGGAGAGATTCCCACACAGAGGATCGGTGCCGACCAAACTCACCAGCCTGAGAGGCTTGTTTGCTCACCCGCCAGGGCGCGTGGGGACTGGGAGATGAGGCTCGTGCTTTGGAGGTCAGATCCCAGGGAGAGGACTACGATTGGCTGCATGAACACAGCCTGAAGGGGGTTAGCTCGCCACAGCTAGCTGGGAGTGTGTCCAGGAAAAAGTCTGGACCTGCCTAAGAGGCAAGAGGCCATTGTTTCAGGGTGCACGAGGAGAGGGGATTCAGAGCACCGCCTAAACGAGCTTCAGAGATGGGTGTGAGCTGCAGCTATCAGTGTGGACACTAGAGAAGGGCATGAAAAACGAACGCAGCTGCTTCATCCACCAAGAATCCTCTGCATAAGCACAGGTCACTATCCATACCTCCCCTTCTGGGAGCCTGTGCAGCCTGTCACTGCCAAGATCCCGTGATCCAGGGACAACTTCCCCAGGAGAACACACAGTGTGCCTCAGGCTGTTCCAACCTCACGCCGGCCTCTGCCACCACAGGCTCGCCCCAGATTCCATACCCCTCCCTCCCCCTGGCCTGAGTGAGCCAGAGACCATAATCAGCCACTCCTTTAACCCCGTCCTGTCTGGATGAAGAACAGACTTCAGAGGGCAACCTACATGCAGAGGTTGGGCCAAATACAAAGCTGAACTCCAGGAGCTGTGTGAACAAAGAAGAGAAAGGGAAATTTCACCCAGCAGCTTCAGGAGCAGCAGATTAAATCTCTACAATCAACTTGATGTATCCTGCATTTGTGGAATACCTGAATAGACAACATATCATCCCAAAATTGAGGTAGTGGACTTTGAGAGCAACTGTAGACTTGAGGTTTGCTGTATGCTATTGACTAGTTTCTGATCTATGTGTTAATCTTAGTTTAGATTTTAGCACTTGTTATCATTGGTGAATTTGTTTATTGGTTTGGTTGCTCTTTTGTTTTTGTAATTGCTGTTTTTAGTTTTTATGTGAATAATATTTAAAAAATTATTTTAATAATTTTATTTCATTTTATTTATTTATTTTTTCTTTTCTTTCTTTCTTTCTTTTCTTCTGAGTGGTATGGCTGACAGGGTCTTCATGCTCTGGCTGGGTGTCAGATCTGACCCTTGGAAGTGGGAGAGTGGAGTTCAGGACACTGGACCACCAGAGACCTCCTGGACCATGTAATATCAATCAGAGAGAGATCTCCCAGAGATCTCCATCTCAACACTAAGACTCAGCTCCACTCAATGACCAGCAAGCTCCAGTGCTGGACACCCCATGCCAAACAACTAGTAAGACAGGAATACAACCCCTCCTATTAACAGAGAAGCTACCTAAAATCATAATAAGGTCATAGACACTGCAAAACACACCACCAGACTCAGTCCTTCCCATCAGAAAGACAAGATCCAGCCTCATTCACCAGAACACAGGCACCAGTCCTCTCCATGAGGAAGCCTACACACACCACTGAATCAACCTTACCCACTGGGTGCAGACACCAAAAACAATGGGAACTATTAAACTGCAGTCTGTGAAATGAAAACCCCAAACACAGTAAGTTAAGCAAAATGAGTACAGAGAAATATGCAGGAGTTGAAGAAACAAGGTAAAAACCCACCAGACCAAACATATGAAGAGGAAATAGGCAGTCTACCTGAAAAATAATTCAGAGTAACAATAGTAAAGGTGACCAAAATCTTGGAAATAGAACGGAGAAAATACAAGAAATATTAACAAGGACCTAGAAGAACTAAAGAGTAAAGAAACAATGATGAACAATACAAGAAATAAAGTTAAAAATTCTCTAGAAAGAGCAGAATAACTGAAGCAGAAGAACAGATAGGTGACCTGGAAAGCAAAATAGCGGAAATAATTACTGCAAAACAGAATAAAGAAAAAAGAATGAAAAGAACTGAGGATAGTCCCAGAGACGTCTGGGACAATATTAAACACACAACGTTCGAATACTAGGGGTCCCAGAGAAAGAAGAGAAAAAGAAAGGGACTGAGAAAATATTTGAAGAGATTATAGTTGAAAACTTCCCTAATTTGGGAAAGGAAATAGTCAATAAGGCCCAGGAAGCGCAGAGAGTCCCATACCAAAGAGAAACACTCCAAGACACATATTAATCAAATTTTCAAAATTAAATACAAAGAAAAAATATTAAAAGCAGCAAGGGAAAAACAAAAAATAATATACAAGGGATTCCCCATAAGGTTAACATCTGATCTTTCAGCAGAAACTTTGCAAGGCAGAAGGGAGTGGCAGGACATATTTAAAGAGATGAAAGGGAAAAACCTACAACCAAGATTACTCTACCCAGCAAGGCTCTCATTCAGATTCAGAGGAGAAATTGAAACCTTTACAGGCAAGCAAAACCTAAGAGAATTCAGCACCACCAAACCAGCTCTACAACAAATGCTAAAGGAATGTTTCTAGGCAGGGAAAACAAGAGAAGGAAAAGACCTTCAATAACAAATCCAAAACAATTAAGAAAATTGTAATAGGAACATACATATCAATAATTACCTTAAATGTAAATGGATTAAATGCTCCAACCAAAAGACATAGACTGGATAAATGGATACAAAAACAAGACCCATGTATATGCTGTCTACAAGAGACCCACTTCAGACTTAGGGACAAACACAGACTGAAAGTGAGGGGATGGTAAAAGATATTCCGTGCAAATGGAAATCAAAAGAGAGCTGGTGTAGCAAATCTCATATTAGACAAAATAGACTTTAAAACAAAGACTATTATAAGAGACAAAGAAGGACACTATATAATGATCAGAGGATCAATCCAAGAATAAGACATAACAATTGTAAATATTTATGCACCCAACATAGGAGCACCTTGATACATAGGCAAATACTATAAGCCATAAAAGGGGAAATCAACAGTAACACAATAATAGTGGGGGACTTTAACACCCCACATTCACCAATGGACAGATCATCCAAAATGAAAATAAATAAGGAAACACAGCTTTAAATGACACATTAAACAAGATGGGCTTAATTGATATTTATAGGACATTCCATGAAAAAAACAACAGAATACACTTTCTTCTCAAGTGCTCATGGAACAGTCTCCAGGTTAGGTCATATCTTGGGGCACAAACCAAGACTTGGTAAATTTAAGAAAATTAAAGTTGTATCAAGTACCTTTTCCAACAACAATGCTATGAGCCTAGGTACCTATTACAAGGAAAAAACTGTAAAAAATACAAACACAAGGAGGGTAAACAATATGCTACTAAATAACCAAGAGATTACTGAAGAAACCAAAGAAGAAAACAAAAAATACCTAGAAAGAAATGAAAATGAGAACATGATGGCACAAAACCTATGGGATGCAGCAAAAGCAGTTCTAAGAGGAAAGCTTATAGCAATACAAACCTACCTCAAGAAACAACTCAAATAAACAACCTAACCTTACACCTAAATCAATTAGAGAAAGAATTAAAACAACAACAAAAACACCCAACGTTAGCAGAAGGAAAGAAATCATAAAGATCTGATCAGAAATAAATGAAAAAGAAATGAAGGAAACAATCACAAAGATCACTAACACTAAAAGCTCATTCTTTGAGAAGATAAATAAAATTGATAAACCATTAGCCAGACTCATCAAGAAAAAAAGGGAGAAGACTCAAATCAATGGAATTAGAAATGAAAAAGAAAGAACAACTGACACTGCAGAAATACAAAGGATCATGAGAGATTACTACCAGCAACAATATGCCAATAAAATGGACAACCTGGAAGAAATGGACAAATTCTTAGGAAAGCACAACCTCTGAGACTGAACCAGGAAGAAATAGAAAATATAAAAAGACCAATCAGAAGCACTGAAATTGAAAATGTGATTAGAAATTTTCCAAAAACAAAAACCCAGGGCCAGATGGCTTCACAGGCAAATTCTATCAAACACTTAGAGAAGAGCTAACACCTAACCTTCTCAAACTCTTCCAAAATATAGCAGAGAAAGGAACACTCCCAAACTCATTCTACAAGGCCACTATCACCCTGATACTGAAACCAGACGAAGATGTCACAAGAAAAGAAAACTACAGGCCAATATCACTGATGAACATAGATGTGAAAATGCTCAACAAAATACTAGCAAACAGAATCCAGCAGCACATTGAAAGGATCATATATCATGATCAAGTGGGGTTTATCCTAGGAATGCAAGGATTCTTCAATATATGCAAATCAATCAATGTGATACACCACATTAACAAATTGAAGGATAAAAGTCATATGATCATCTCAATAGATGCAGAAAAAGTTTTCAACAAAATTCAACATGGATTTATGATAAAAATGTCCAGAAAGTAGGCATAGAGTGAAGTTACCTCAACATAATAAAGGCCATACATGACAAACCCACAGCCAACATTGTTCTCAATGGTAAAAAACTGAAATCATTTCCACTAAGATCAGGAAAAAGACAAGGTTGTCCACTCTCACCACTATTGTTCAACACAGTTTTGGAAGTTTTAGCCACAACAATGAGAGAAGAAAAAGAAATAAACTGAATCTAAATGGGAAAAGAAGAATAAAACCATCACTGTTTGCAGATGACATGATACTATACTTAAAGAATCTTAAAGATGCTACCAGTAAACTACTAGTGCTAATCAATGAAGCTGGTATAGTAGCAGGATACAAAATTAATGCACAGAAATCTCTTCCATTCCTATAAAATAATGACAAAATATGTGAAAGAGAAATTAAGGAAACACTCCCATTTACCATTGCAACACAAAGAATAAAATACCAAGGAATAAACCTACCCAAGAAGAAAAAAGACCTGTATGCAGAAAACTATGACACTGTTGAAAGAAATTAAAGATGATACAAACAGATGGAGAGATATACCGTGTTCCTGGATTGGAAGAATCAACATTGTAAAAATGACTCTACTACCCAAAGCAATCTACAGATTCAATGCACTCCCTATCAAACTACCACTGGCATTTTTCACAGAACTAGAACAAAAAATTTCACAATTTGTATGGAAACACAAAAGACCCCGAATAGTCAAAGCAATCTTGAGAAAGAAAAACAGAGCTGGAAGAATCAGGCTCCCTGATTTCAGACCATACTACAAAGCTACAATAATCAAGACAGTATTGTACTGGCACAAAACCAGAAATATACATCAATGGAAAAGGGTAGAAAGCCCAGAGATAAACCCACGCACATTGGACACCTTACCTTTGATAAAGGAGGCAAGAATGTACAATGGAGAAGACAGCCTCTTTAATAAGTGGTGCTGGGAAAACTGGACAGCTACATGTAAAAGAATGAAACTAGACCACTCCCTAACACCATACACAAAAAATAACTTCAAATTGATTAAAGACCTAAATATAAGGTCAGACTCTATAAAACTCTTAGAAGAAAACATAGGCAGAACAGTGTATGACATAAATCACAGCAAAATCCTTTTTGGCCCACCTCCTAGAGAAATGGAAAGGAAAACAAAAATAAGCAAATGAGACCTAATGAAACTTAAAAGCTTTTGCACAGCAAAGGAAACCATAAACAAGATGAAAAAACAACCCTCAGAATGGGAGAAAATATTTGCAAATGAAGCAACTGACAAAGGATTAATCTCCAAAATATAGAAGCAGATCATGCAACTCAATATCAAAAAACAAAGAACCCAATCCAAAAATGGGCAGCAGACCTAAATAGACATTTCTCCAAAGAAGATACACAGACTGCCAACAAACACATGAACGATGCTCAACATCACTAATCATTAGAGAAAAGCAAATCAACACTACAATGAGATATCACCTCATGCAGGTCAGAAAAGCCATCATCAAAAAACCTACAAACAATTAATGCTGGAGAGCGTGTGGAGAAAAGGGAACTCTCTTGCAGTGTTGGTGGGAATGTAAATTGATACAGCCACTATGGAGAACAATATGGAGGTTCCTTAGAAAACTAAAAATAGAACTCTCCTATGACCCAGCAATCCCACTACTTGATATATACCCTGCTAAAACCATAATTCAAAGAGTGTCATGTACCTCAATATTCATTGCAGCTCTATTTACAATAGCCAGGACATGGAAACTACCTAAGTGTCCTTTTGACAGATGGATGGATAAAGATGTAGCACATATACAATGGAATGTTTCTCAGCCATAGAAAGAAACAATTGAGTTATTTGTAGTGAGGTGGACAGACCTAGACTCTGTCATACAGAGTGAAGTAAATCAGAAAGAGAGAAACAAATATCGTATGCTAACACATATATATGGAATCTGAAAAAATAATGGCTCTGTAGAGCCTAGGGTCAGGACAGGAATAAAGATGCAGACGTAGAGAATGGACTTGAGTACACAAGGAAGAGGAAGGATAAGCTGGGAAGAAGTGAGAGAGTGGCATTGAAATACATACACTGCCAAATGTTAAATAGATAGTGGGAAGCAGCCACATAGCACAGGGAGATCAGCTTGGTGATTTTTGACCACCTAGAGGGGTGGGATAGGGTGGGTGGGAGGGAGATGCAAGAATGAGGGGATATGGGGGTATATGTATACGTATAGCTGATTCACTTCATTATGCAGCAGAAACTAACACAGTAATGTTAAGCAATTATACTCCAAAAGAAAAAAGCTTCTGCTTTTAATTCGCAAAGGACACAATTAAAGTGAACAATTATATTGAACAGATAACCTATGGAGTGAGAGAAAATATTTGTAAATCACATATCTGATAAAGTTTTAATATCCAAAATATGTAAGGAATGCATACAAATGAATAGCAATAATAATAATTTTTAAAAGGGCAAAGGAACTGAATAGACATTTTTCAAAATAAGAAATACAAATGGCCATGAGGTACATGAAATGGTGCTCAACATCTGTAATCATCAGGAAAATTCAAAGCAATACCACAATGAGATATATCCTCACACCTGTTATTTATAACGGCTATCATTAAAAAAACATGAAATATAACAAGTGTGGTCAAGTATGTATAGAAAAGAGAGCCCTTATGCACTATTGGTAGGAATGTAAATTGACCCAGTCATCATGGAAAACAGTATGGATGTTCCTCAAAAAATTAAAAATAGAACTACCGGATGATCCCACTTCTGGTCATATTTCCTGTAGAAAAAAGTTTGAATATCAAAGAGATATCTGCACTCCCATGTTCACTGCAGCATTACTCACAATAGCAAAGATATGGAAATAATCTAAATGTCTGTAAATGGATGAATGGATAAAGAAAATGTGGCATATATGGATGTAAAATTAAGTATTATTCAGCTTTAAAAAAAGAAGGAATTTTCGCCATTCACAGTAACATGGATCTACCTGAAGGATATTTTATAACTGAAGTAAGACAGAAACATAAAGGCAACTACTGCATGATCTCACTAATATGATGAATCTAAAATAGTCAAACTCTCAGAGAGTTGAATGGTGGTAGTCAGGGGCAGGGGTAACTGAGGAGATGTTGGTCAAAGGGTCTAAAGTTTCATTTATGCAAGATCATTGAGTTCTGGGGATCTCATGTATAGCATGGTGACAATAATTAACAATACTCTATTGTATTCTTGAAAGTTGATAAGAATATAGATCTTGAATTAAATCTTAATACACACACAAGCACACAGAATGGTAACTATGTAAAGGTAATGGATAACTTATTTAGCTTGATTGTGGTAATACTTTCACAATGTATACACATATCAAAACACCAAGTTGTACATCTTAAATATATATAACTTTTGTATGTCAAAATTATCTCAGTGGAGTTGTTATGAAAATCTCTGGATACAAGAATAAACATTATTTTCCTCCAGAATAAGCTTCATCTTCCTTTGTCAGGTAGCTATGATAAGTAGGTGGTCACATTGGTCAATCAGGAATGAATTGTATCGGGTCTGGGTTACACATTTAGTTAATTCTAGTTAACTCTGCCTAAATTTCTTAAGAGTGAGCCCCTCCTTGTAGAGGCTCTGAGTACCTAAAAAATTCCAGTACCTTTCTCTCCTTTATCTGCTCAGTCCCCAGCCTTCCATCATGATACTTACATGTCACATTCAGCAAATGTCCTTTGGGGGCAAATGTGTTAGAGGGAAATTCATTCTGCATCTTGGGCTCTTACAGATTCCAATCCATCCACTGTTTTTCCTGAATCAAGTCAAATTCTCTGCCTGTTCATGCCCTGACTCAACAGACGCTCCATGGAGGTAAGTGGCTACTAGTCTCTGCTCACCAAGAAGAGCTCATCTTTTTTAGAGTGTAGTTCTCTTAGGCTTCTTTGCATCCACACCTCTCTGATATAGTTTTAAAACATACATTGTTTTACTTTATCCTTTTATTTCGGTGTTACAATGAGAAGATTAATATATTATGAATGTGTGCATGCTAGTCAGTGTTGAAAGTCTTTCTTATGTTACTTTTTGGAGAAATTATCTCCCTGCACCACTGTTCCCCAACACGTGAAATCCATGTTTGGAAGTACTTTTGCCTGTGGGACAGGCTTAGTTGTGTGTGTGGGAGGATAGGGGAGACAAAACAACAAAAGTGTTGGTAAGTCATATTGGTGAATGGGGCTTCCAGTACCACTAGAAGATGGAATAATGACATCACCTGTGAGACCAGTGGCCTCAGGTTTTCCACGTACTGGATGAGTTCCATGGACTTGTGGTCCTTGAACACTATTTAACACATTATTCTGCAGACTAAACAAGAGAAAGATACCTGTAACTGAGAACATATCTTAATGGAAATCATAGAAATGCTACTTCCTAAAAATGGTAATGAAAAACAGTAATTCTCACTTGAGTTGGCAGAAGGAACTTAGAATCTGTTTAGCAAACATGACCTACAAATTGACTAATGTTACGGGCAAGAGTGCTCTTTCCTCAGGCATGGCGTTATTTCAGTTGCATTGTATCCTGCTGTAATCGTGTCCTTCCTTATTTGATCTAAATTACAAGACAAAGCCTCAGAGGCTGGAAGTGGCTTCCGAATGCTATAAAGCAAACAAGTGGTGAAACAAGTAGTCTAAAATCTTGATTCCCCAGAACAGGACCAATATTCTTTAAACATTTATAGGGTGCCTCCTATGTGCCAGGAAACTGTTATTCTGTCATCCCACCCTGAGATCCTCAAAGGCAGAGAAATGTGTGTTCCTTCCATTCTATTGCCCTTAGTCCACTGTCTTCTACACAGTAAGCACTTGACTGGAATTGGATTTAGTTAGGGTTGAGGACCTGAAGAACAATTTTTCTGTGTCATGAAAAATGAACAATTTTTCTTTGACATATGTTATGGGTTGAATTGTGTCCCCCCGCCAAAATCCATATGTTCAAGTCCTACCCCCAGAACCTTGAAATGTAACCTTATTTAGTAATAGGGTCATTGCAAATGTAGTTATTAAAGGTGTGTAATAAAGTTGTGTAACTAGGAAAATTATGATGTTGCTCAGGTTCCTGTAACTAAGCCCAAGGTCATTAGAGAGGGCCCTAATAAAATATGGCCGGGGTCCTAATTAGAAGAGGAAGTTTGGACACAGAGATGGACACACATAGAGGGGAGACACTGTGAAGAGATACAGGGAGGAAAGAGCCACCTACAAGCCAAGGACAGAGGTCTAGAACCGATTTTTCCCTCACAGCCTTCAGAAGAAGCTCACCCTGCCGACACCCTGACTTCAGACTTCAAACCTCCAGAATTGTGAGACAGTAAATTTCTATTGTTTAAACCAAAATTTTATAAGACAAAGTAGAACTTTTCACTACTCTTTACTATGACAAATGAAACCTTTAGCACCTAGAGGTCAGAATTAAGGGAAAAATAGCAACTGTGCCTATTTTCTAATAGGAACCTCAAGGTTGTGAATAGATAATTCTGTACTTTTTCAGTTCACTGCAGTAAAAATTCACTGAGCACATCCTATGTGACATGCACTAAGTGATAGAAAAGTAAATTAAGATTCAGTCTTGAGAAAAGCAAAGGAGTGACTATGCTCCCTTGTGAGTGGTCCATGAGGGTTCTGTTGAAGCCCAGAAGAGGAAAGTCAGAGGAAGTTTTCCTGGGGGAGACAACCAGACTGAACTTGCAGCCCAAGTAGAAATTAGCCAAGAGTAGAAAGGTTAGAACAGCACAAAGTTAAAAGCACTGAGAGGTGAAAACAACTTATGCCCTTAAGTTTCCTGTTAATGGAGAGATGGGCTGACTTGGACACATATACACATGCCTAAGCCCCCTCCCTGCATCCTCCCTGCACCCTAATGCTCAGAGCCTCACGTTTGCAGCCTCTGATGAAGATAAGGAGGGCTTTCTGGAGAGGCCTTTATCATGTAAGATGAACCCTGCTTCCAGCTGGTGTCACCAAGTGACAAAAGCAGGTGCAGTTGCTCCCATGAAAACAGCCCAACAACTGCTTATTTCAGGAGATTTACACTCATACTGAAACAGTGCAGAGAGAAGTGAATTTTCTGCTTTAACTGTTGCATTAATTGAGGGATGGGCGGGGATGGGGGGAGAGAGAGAGATGGAAGGAAGGAGGGAAGGAAGGAGAGGAGAGTGTGGTGAGGTCTTTGGCTGCCTCACCGGCTCTGCAGGGTGGAAACAGGTTTGGAGAGGCAGATGAGAGTGATGGAGCAAGCATGCTGGCTCCTGTTGGGGGCACTTATGTTGGATGTTGGTTGCTGGGGGAGGAGAGGATGCCAGTCTGCTTCAGCAGCAATGAAAATCACAGTTCATTAGAATGAACAGTGCTAACAATTAATGAGCAATGAGAACATTCTGGCAGCTGTGGAGCTGATGACCATGGTGCTGCTCAGGTGCCTGTGGTGAGGCCCCTCCTGTTTTGCTTACCTGATCCAGAACAACACAGCACAGTGTTCCTTCCAAACTTTCTATCCTTCAGGCCAGTGATGTCTGAGAACAACAGTGTTCTCCGGACTCTATTTTCCCTGGCAAACTGGATCAGGGCAGGGGAAGTGGGGTACAGGGAGGAAGGACATGAAATGACTAAATTTTATGATTTAGGCCCCCTTGCTTAGTTCCATACTATTTAGAATGGAGATATGCATGCTTTCTAGTGGTTTCACTTCTTTTTTTGTTTGTTTGTTTGTTCTTTTTGTTTTTGTTTTTTTGTGGTACGCGGGCCTCTCACTGCTGTGGCCTCTCCCGTTGCGGAGCGCAGGCTCCGGACGCGCAGGCTCAGCGGCCATGACCCACGGGTGCAGCCGCTCCACGGCAAGTGGGATCTTCCCGGACCGGGGTACGAGCCCGCGTCCCCTGCATCGGCAGGCGGACTCTCAACCGCTGCGCCACCAGGGAAGCCCTAGTGGTTTCACTTCTTGCTATTAATGTTGAAGAACATACAAAGCATGATTAATAGTCAAGAAAAATGTTTACTTCAATTTTAAATTTTGAAGCAACCTAATATTCAAACATAGGCGAATAGGGATGTAAAATAAATAAGGTAATACAATAAGATTTAAGATCATAAAGTGATTACAAATATGCTTAAAATTATTTTAATGGCATTGGAAATTTTCACGAAATGATGAAAGGTAGAAAATCAGGATACAAAATTGCATATAGCAAGGTTTTTCAAAGTACAGGTAACAACACATTAGTGGGTGTTGCAATCAGTTTACTAGAATGCAAGGAATATATATTTTTAATGAAAAACAGAAACTATCAGAATTTATTGTAGGTAGTAAGGGTACATAATGTTTTGTGAAGTTATTTTGAAGTAATGCAAAAGCTTTTTTGGAGTAATGCAAGTAATAAAATATGCTATTGGGCTGTAGTCAATCAAAGAAATATGAGAAACATTACAGTTTGTATTGTTTTTATCTTTTTAAGTATATGTATGTATATATATAAATGGTTGACTTTCTCCACATCCTCACTTACATTTGTTATTTCTATTTTATATAAAGATTGTTGTCAACATATTAACAGGGATTGCTTCTGAGAGTAGGGTTATTGTTGATTTATGTTTTCTTATTTCTGTGGCTTCCAACTTTTCTATCAGTGTATATCAATTTCATTCTCAGAAAAATGACCATAAACACTATTATAAAAGCAAAGTAAGGTAGTATGCTGACCATCAGGAAATGAAAGAAGGACACAGCTCACTTGGGGGGATTATCTTGAGCCTCACTGCAGCTATTCCTTGTAGGGTATTAAGGGGTATTTGTGTTCAGATATGTCTTCCTTGCAGGAACATTATTTTTATGGCAGTTTTAAAATGAGAAAGATTTTAAAGCTCAAGAAAGTAAAATTGGCAAGAGAAGGACTCGGGTGCATTAGTTTTTTGTTGGTGCATAACAAATGACCACAAAGTTAGTGGCTTAAAACAACACAACTCATAGTTCTGTAGGCCAAAAGTCTAGGCACAGCATGGCTGAGCTCCATGCTCAGTCTTTTGAGGCTGAAGTCAAAGTGTTGGCAGTGTTCTGTTCTCATCTGGAGCTCGGGATCCTCCTCCAAGCTCATGTGGTTGTGAAAAATTCAATCCTGTGGCTCTCTGATTGAGGTTCCTGTTTTTTTGCTAGCAGTCATCTGGGGACTTCTCTCAGTCCTGGAGGCCACCCACATCTTCAAAGTCAATAGAGTAGAATATCTCTCAGGTTGACTTCCTCTCATGCCATGAACCTCTTTTCCAAGGAAGAGCCCTGTGTCGTTTGAGGACTTGCCTGATTAGTCAGACCCACCAAAGCTAATTTTTTGTCTTAAGACCAACCAATTTGGAACCTTAATCACACTGTAAAATCTCTCCACAGCAGCACCTACATCAGTGTTGATTGAGTAAGTAGGAGTGAGCCCCTAGAAATCTTGGGACGGTTTTGAGTTCTGTGCAGCACACAGAGTGATGGTGTGGGGCTGTTCGGAGGGAAGCAGCCTGAAGTCACTCCTCTTCAGCACTTTGCCAGGTGCCATAGATACACTATTTTCACAGATTGAGTAAGGATCCCCATTTTTCAGAAAAAAGAAAATAAGACCCAGAGTCTTTAAACATGTGCATGATTACCCAGCTTGTGAGAAGCAAAGTTGGAATTCACGCCCAATCATCTCCTTCTACTTTTTCTCATGGCTTCCTGAAGTCATAATGTATAGGTTGTGTTTTCAGATTAATTGATTGGGCCAACAGTTAAAATACTGAATGATTTCCCAGCTCCTAGCACCCTGGAAGGCTTAGTACAGTTATGGCAAAATCACATGTGTCCCACGATTCCTGCATGTGCCCATGGTTGACATCACTATTCAATCACAATGTTCTACTTCTTGAACCAGGAGCAGTACTGTGGGAAGCCATTAGCTGGGGACTAATTATAGTACACCAGATGGTAACTGAGACAAGGGACAGTGTTTGAGAACTTAGGACTTTAAATATATTAGGATGAAATAAATACATCAGCAATACATCTAGGTTTAATCTTTGAAAACAATGCTCTTTTGTTGTGTTTAGGTTACCACATAATATATTCACATAGCTTTGACAATTAGTGAAATCTGCTTATTCATCACATTTCTTACCTCTCTCTACCTTATCATTGTCATTGACTCATGCAATAGAATGGTACTAACTTCCTTCTGTGTAAAAGTGAACATGCTAAATGGCAGACAGACACCTCAGTGAGGTCTGGCCTTTGTCCTCTTGGTTTGCCTTGACTTCACTTTTAAATCTTTCTTCTACTTGCTGGGAATCTTCTCTGCCTATTTTTCATGAAATACTCCCTGATTTAGGTGTCTCCATAGAACTCTAGAGCTTCTTGATGCTTGGGTTAAGGAATTAGGAAGAGATTGAATGAAAATAAGCTACAACATCTAACTTGATACCATTTATTCACTGACTCATTTACACATGCATTTGACATGTTTTTACTGGGATCCCTAGAGTGCTTATAATTACAGTATGTATAGGTGAATTAATCACAGTACCTGTCTTCCAAGTGTTTACCATTCATAGGGAGGAGTTTACCAATATCTATGGTACAAGGAAGTGGCAAAAAAGTATCATGAGTGGAATAAGCACTTGAAAAAATAGAGAGAGCTTTGTGGAACCACGCCCTCCCCATGGAGTCCTGGGCACAGGCTCCCACATCTCCCTGCCCTGCACCCACCCTAGCACCTGTCCTTTGCCTTCTGGATTCCTGCTGTGCCTTTCTGCCATCTCTGCCCCAGTCTAGCCTCTCCCTGGCTCAGCTTACCTTCTGCACGACTCTCTGCTTGTTCTTCTGCAGTCCATTTTTGGGGGGCCATTCTCTGTGGAACACATTAGTGTCCCCTTTACCCAATTCTATAGGTGCTGTGCATGACCCCGAAGAAGATGAATGAAGACAGAGATGACCAGAAAAATCCCAGGCTCCTAAGCAGGATGCACAGAGCCCCTCATGATGTGACCACAGCTTGCTTTCTTTCTACCTTTGTTGCTGTCCACCCTTCCTTAACCCTCTACACTCCTGCCATCCTGAATTCCTGGGGCCCTCCCAGGCATGGCCAGCAGGCACATCACCTGCTTTTATAGTCATCCTCCACCCCTCTCAGACAGTCCTTTAAGTTCAGCTTATGGTTCACCTTGGCCTGGACATGTTGCCCACTATCCTCTTGACTCTGGGAAGAACTTATCATTTCCTGGTCCTTTAGACACTGCTCCCACAGCACCTGTGGGTTTCTTTGGGTGCATTTTTGTTTGTTTACACAATACACTCTTCACAAGCCTAGAAATTGCTTGAGGAGAAAGACAACATCTTCTGCATCTATGTAGCCCAGGGTTAGATGAGGGCAGTATTGAATGAATGAATGAATGAATTTATTAGTGTCCTACTGTAATTGAGAGGAAGGGGAGGTGATGTGATGATGAGTCTGGAGTGATCTAAGGAAGAATTTCATTTTGCAACAAGGTAACTTATCACATATCTACTGAGGCCCATGTGTGCCAGACACTGTTTTAGAATCTAGAAAAACATTTAAATAAGTTTTAGAATTTCCTTAACTGTTTATGAAGAGAAATTCTGGGCAGAAGGAATGCAGAAAATAAAGTTATAAAGGTCAAAATATACAGAGCATACTTAGAAAAGAGAAGACAAATTTGGCTTCAGCTTTTTTATAAACTCATTTATCTATTCACTCCTAAAACAACTTTTGAGTATCTCCAATTGAGAATTGTATCAAGTTCTGGTCATACTGAGATAAATCTGGGAGTTTTCTGCCCTCGAGAAGCTTGCAGATTCCTAAGAGAGGGAGATATTCCCATAAATAATTATAGGATGTTTTGCTGGAATGATTCTTGGCCTGGGAAAAAGATCCCAGGAAAGATGGTATTTGAGCTAAACATGGTCGAATGTCAGAGAGCCAGGAGCTCAGGGAATGTGACAGATGCAGAAGCTCTTGAAAAGCAGGCAGCAGAAAATCGGCTCTCATACTTTTATTTGAGCTCAGAGTGATGAAAAGGTAGATGTGTTAAAATCTAGACTTCTCGGGTTTTTACAATGGGAATGTGGTGTGGAATTTTAGAAACAGGAATTTAAAGATCAACCTTGCTTTGATGCTTCAATGGCAGTGTGCAGCACCTGCAGCCTGGGAGGTGAGAGGAGAGGGTTGACACTGTAGTCAGAGACCACAGTGCCTTCCATGATGACCACCTCGCTGACCAGGCCAGCCTTTCCTTGGCCCTGGCCCCTTGCTGACAAGGGGTTGGTGTTCTGCTGGGAGTTGGGGGGATTGGAAGGTTGGATGCAGACAAAACACGACTGTCTTTAGTGCATTCCAAGTGCTACCTTATGGGAAGTCAGAAGAGTCTCTGGGGGCAAACGAACAGGTGCCTAGCCTGGATGGGGAAGTCAGGGCACGTGGAGGGTTGTACTATGTTATGGCCTAAATTGTGTCTCCTCTAGAATTCGTATGTTGAAGTCCTAACCCTAGCACCCAAAACCATGACTGTACTTAGAGTTAGAACCTCTAAATAAGTAATTAAGTTAGAATAAAGACATTGGCATAGGCCCTAATCCAGTATGATACTGGCATAGGCCCTAATCTAAGGAAAGGAGATTAGGACACAGACACACACAGAGGGAATGTCGTGTGGAAACACAGGGAGAAGATGGCTGTCTATAAGCCAAAGAGAGAAACCTCAGAAGGAATCAACTCTGCTGACACCTTGGTCTTAGACTTCCAGCCTCCAGAACTGTGCAAAAACAAATTTCTGTTTAAGCTCCCCAGTCTGTGGTTTTGTTCATCTGCAGCCCTGGCAGATGAATACACCATGTAATAGAGGGCAGATCCCTAAGGCAGAAGGGCTGTGAAGAAAGTGTGATTTTTTTAGGAGATGTGCTCATGTTTCAGGACATAGTAAGTGTCCTGGTTTTAGGGAAAATGGTTTGGGCTCCCAGGGATAAAGGAAGCTTGACCTTGGTGGGTGAAATAAGCAAAGAGTGCTGACATACTTCACATCATCTCACAGTTGAGTGTGGTCTTGACACCTGGGGCCTGGACCCAGCCACAATGGGCTGCACTTTATAAATTCACGTCATCTCTTTTAGACATTTTGTTTCCTCTCATGCCCATAGTCCTACAGTGGGAAGAGAGACATATAACTGGCATGTTGTCTCCCGTCGGTGGGCCTGAAGGAGGAAGCCTGAGTTCCTGTGGCCTGAGACCCTTAAGATAGCTCAGTGTTGGGGGACTGAGCAGACAAGCAGAGGGACCAGTGGCGATTGAGTGCTCTGAAGTGTAGGGTACTGGGGGAGCTAGAGGTCATTCAGAGTACTCTCTTGTGCCAGGGAGGCAGGGATGAGCTGGATCTGTCTTGGGTGGAGCTTGGTGGGACCATGCACTTTGTTAGTGTGGCAAATGGGCCAAGTAACTGTGGTTCTCAGAGGGCACATATCCACATTTTTAGTTGTGTTTTTCCTACTGAGTGATTTTGCAAAGCACAATGAAAGATAATAATCTTCCAAATGTATTATGTATCACAGTTCACAGAGTACTTTTATGCCCGTTGAAGCATCAAATCAACCCTCCTTGGGAAACAGTGCCCACAGCACCATGCCCATCTTACACAGGAGCAGACAGGAGACTGGTGGATCCCTAGATACTTGAGTTGCTGAAACAGACCCAAGACCCTCCTGTCATAGGTATCTCCTCTTAGCAGCTAGATTTGATGGTCAGGCTGATTCTTGCGTCCCACTCCACGGAGGTGCTTCATTAAGATCACCTGAGCCCTGAGGCAGTGAGGCCTGTGGTTTCTCTGCATCGTTTGATGCCGAATGGTTTCCCAGGAAAACCTCTGAGCTTTCCTCTGAGCTTCAGAAGAAGAGGTCTCTGCTTTTTTGTGTTTTAGGAATGGGAGCATGCTGGCACACTACAGTGTGACCCCAGTGCTGGGCCCCACACTGAGTTCCAGTCTCCTCTCTAACGTTTAGAGGAAGTGACATGTAGTGGGAAAAACAGTCTAGCAGCTGGGGTCCCAGAGTTTGCACGCCAGCTCCACCACTGTGAGCTCCAAGCCCTGAGGCAGGTTAGCATGTTCAACTTTTCTGAGTTTCAGTTTCCTCATCTGTGAAATGGGAGTGATAATCTCCATCAGTCACAACCATTGTAAGTACTAAAGCAGGTAAAATAAATGGGAAGAGACTGTAACATGGGGAGGGTTGGCCAAAGGGTCAGGCCTTCTAGAGAAGAACAAAGCAGAACAGCACAAAAAACCCAGTTCTGTGATATTTACCCTACTCCAACTACTACATATGTCTCTTCACAGTCACAGCAAAGCTCATCTCTATTCTTGATTCTTCTTTTTTTTGTTTTTAAATATCTTTAATGGAGTATAATTGCTTTACAATGGTGTGTTAATTTCTGCTGTATAACAAAGTGCATCAGCTGTACATATACATATACCCACATATCTGCTTCCTCTTGAATCTCCCTCCCAACCTCGATATCCCACCACTCTAAGTGGTCACAAAGCACAGAGCTGATCTCCCCGTGCTATGCAGCTGCTTTCCACTAGCTATCTGTTTTACATATGGCAGTGTATATATGTGCATGCCACTCTCTCACTTCATCCCAGCTTCCCCTTCCCCTTCCCGGTGTCCTCAAGTCCATTCTCCCCCTCCCTGTGTCCTCATCTCCATCTTTATTCCTGTCCTGCCCCTGGGTTTTTCAGAACCATTTTTTTTTTTATATTCCATATATATGTGTTAGCATATAGTATTTGTTTTCCTCTTTCTGACTTACTTCACTCTGTATGACAGTCTCTAGGTCCATCCACCTCACTACAGATAACTCAATTTCATTTCTTTTTATGGCTGAGTAATATTCCATTGTATATACGTTCCACATCTTCTTTATCCATTCATCTGTTGTTGGACACTCAGGTAGCTTCCATGTCCTGGCTATTGTAAATAGAGCTGCAATGAACATTGTGGTACATGACTCTTTTCGAATTATGGTTTTCTCAGGGTATATGCCCAGTAGTGGGATTTCGGGTCATATGCTAGTTCTATTTTTAGTTTTTTTAAGTAACTTCTGTATTGTTCTCCATAGTGGCTGTATCAATTTACATTCCCAGCAACAGTGCAAGAGGGTCGCCTTTTATCCACGTCCTCTCCAGCATTAAATTGTTTCTAGATTTTTTGATGATGGCCATTCTGACTGGTGTGAGGTGATACCTCATTATAGTTTTGATTTGCATTTCTCTAATGATTAAGGATGCTGAACATTCTTTCATGTGTTTTTTGGCCATCTGTATATCTTCTTTGGAGAAATGTCTATTTAGGTTTTCTGCCCATTTTTGGATTAGGTTGTTTGTTTTTTTGATATTGAGCTGCATGAGCTTCTTGTAAATTTTGGAGAGTAACCCTTTGTCAGTTGCTTCATTTGCAAATATTTTCTCCCATTCTGATGGTTGTCTTTTTGTCCTGTTTATGTTTTCCTTTGCTGTGCAAAAGCTTTTAGGTTTCATTAGGTCCCATTTGTTTATTTTTGTTTTTATTTCCATTTCTTTAGGAGGTGGGTCAAAAAGGATCTTTCTGTAATTTATGTCATAGAGTGTTCTGCCTATGTTTTCCTCTCAGAGTTTTATAGTGTCTGGCCTTACACTAAGGTCTTTAATCCATTTGAAATTTATTATTATGTATGGTGTTAGGAAGTGTTCTAATTTCATTCTTTTAATTGTAGCTGTCCAGATTTCCCAGCACCACTTATTGAAGAGGCTGTCTTTTCTTCGTTGCATATTCTTGCCTCCTTTATCAAAAATAAGGTGACCTCATGTGCATGGGTTTATCTCTGGGCTGTCTGTCCTCTTCCATTGATCAATATTTCTGTTTTTGTGCCAGTACAATACTGTCTTGATTACTGTAGCTTTGTAGTGTAGTCTGAAGTCTGGGAGCCTGATTCCTCCAGCTCTGATTTTCTTTCTCAAAATTGCTTTGACTATTCGGGTTCTTTTGTGTTTCCATACAAATTGTGAAATTTTTTGTTCTAGTTCTGTGAAAAATGCCATTGGTAGTTTGATAGTGATTGCATTGGATCTTTGGGTAATATTCATTGGGTAGCATTGCTTTGCTTTGGGTAGTATAGTCATTTTCACGATGTTGATTCTTCTGTCCAAGAACATGGTATATCTCTCCATCTGTTTGTATCACCTTTAATTTCTTTCATCAGTATCTTATAGTTTTCTGCACACTGGTCTTTTTTCTCCTTAGGTAGATTTATTCCTAGGTATTTTATTCTTTTTGTTGCAATGGTAAATGGGAGTGTTTCCTTAATTTCTCTCTCATATTTTTCATCATGAGTGTATAGGAATGCAAGAGATTTCTGTTAATTAATTTGTATTCTGCTACTTTACCAAATTAATTGATTAACTCTAGTAATTTTCTGGTAGCATCTTTAGGATTCTCTATGTATAGTATCATGTCATTTGCAAACAGTGACAGCTTTACTTCTTGTTTTCCGATTTGGATTCCTTTTACTTCTTTTCTTCTCTGATTGCTGTGGTTAAACTTCCAAAACTATGTTGAACAATAGTGGTGAGAGTGGACTACCTTGTCTTGTTCCTGATCTTAAAGTAAATGGTTTCAGTTTTTCGCCATTGAGAACGATGTTGGCTGTGTGTTTCTCATATGTGACCTTTATTATGTTGAGGTAAGTTCACTCTATGCCTACATTCTGGAGAGTTTTTATCATAAATGCGAGGTTGAATTTTGTCAAAAGGTTTTCCTGCATCAATTGAGATGACCATATGGTTTTACCCCTCAATTTGTTAATATGTTTTGTCACATGGATTGATTTGCATATATTGAAGAATCCTTGTATTCCTGGGGCAAAACAAACTTGATCATGGTGCATGATCCTTTCAGGGTGCTGTTGGATTCTGTTTGCTAGTATTTTGTTGAGGATTTTTACATCCTTTTTCATAAGTGATACTGGGCTATAGTTTTCTGTCTTTATGACATCTTTTTCTGGTTTTCACATCAGGATGATGGTGGCCTCATAGAATGCGTTTGGGAGTGTTCCTTCCTCTGCTATATTTTGGAAGAGTTTGAGAAGGTTAGGTGTTAGCTCTTCTCTAAATGTTTGATAGAATTCACCTGTGAAGCCATCTGGTCCTGCACTTTTGTTTGTTGGAAGATTTTGAATCACAGTCTCAATTTCAGTGCTTGTGATTGGTCTGCTTATATTTTCTATTTCTCCTGGTTCAGCCTTGGAAGGTAGTGCTTTTCGAAGAATTTGTCCATTTCTTCCAGGTTTTTCATTTTATTGACATATATTTTCTGGTAGTAATCTCTCATGATCCTTTGTATTTCTGCAGTGTCAGTTGTTACTTCTCCTTTTTCATTTTTAATTTGAAAGATTTGAGTCTTCTCCCTTTTTTTCTGATGAGTTCAGCTAATGATTTATCAATTTTGTTTATCTTCTCAAAGAACCAGTTTTTAGCTTTATTGATCTTTGCTCTTGTTTCTTTCATTTCTTTTTCATTTATTTCGATCAGATCTTTATGATTTCTTTCCTTCTGCTAACATTGGGTGTTTTTTATTTTTATTTTTTTGCTGTTCTTTCTCTATGTGCTTTAGATGTAAGGTTAGGTTGTTTATTAGAGAAGTTTCTTGTTTCTTGAGGTAGGATTGTATTTCTATAAACTTCCCTCTTAGAACTGGTTTTGCTGCATCCCATAGGTTTTGGGTCGTCATGTTTTCATTGTCATTTGTTTCTAAGTATTCTTTAACTTCCTCTTTGATTTCTTCAGTGATCACTTGGTTCTTTAGTAGTGTATTGTTTAGCCTCAACGTGTTTGTATTTTTTACAATTTTTTTCCTGTAATTGATATCTAGTCTCATAGCGCTGTGGTTGGAAAAGATACTTGATAGGATTTCAATTTTCTTAAACTTACCAAGGCTGATTTGTGACCTAAGAGATGATCTATTCTGGAGAATGTTTCACGAGCACTTGAGAAGAAAGTGTGTCCTGTTGGTTTTGTATGGAATATCCTACAAATATCAATTTGCCCATCTTGTTTAATGTGTCATTTAAAGCTTGTGTTTCCTTATTTATTTTCATTTTGGATCATCTGTCCATTAGTTAAAGTGGGGTGTTAAAGTCCCCTACTATTATTATGTTGTTGTCGATTTCCCCTTTTATGGCTGTTACCATTTGCCTTATGTATTGAGGTGCTCCTCTGTTGGGTGCATAAATTTTTACAATTGTTATATCATCTTCTTGGACTGATCCCTTGATCATTATGTAGTGTCATTCTTTGTCTCTTGTAATAGTCTTTATTTTTAAGTCTATTTTGTCTAGTATGAGAATTTCTATTTCAGTTTTCTTTTGATTTCCATTTGAATGGAATATGTTTTTCCATCCTCCTCCCCCCTTTCAGTCTGTATGTTTCCTGAGGTCAGAAGTGGGTCTCTTGAAGACATCATATATATAGGTGTTGTTTATGTATCCAATCAGCCAGTCTATGTCTTTTGGTTGGAGCATTTGTTCCATTTACATTTAATTTTTTTCCCTATAATCTATGCTTTATTATAAAATAGTCACTTCATTGCTTGTTTTTTTTTTACATATTTATTGGAGTATAATTGCTTTACAATTGTGTGTTAGTTTCTGCTTTATAACAAAGTGGATCAGTTATACACATACATATGTTCCCATATCTCTTCCCTCTTGCATCTCTCTCCCTCCCAACCTCCCTATCCCACCCCTCTAGGTGGTCACAAAGCATCGACCTAATCTCCCTGCGTTATGCAGCTGCTTCCCACTAGCTACCTATTTTAAGTTTGGTAGTGTATATATGTCTATGCCACTCTCTCACTTTTTCACAGCTTCCCCTTCCCCTTCCGCATATCCTCAAGTCCATTCTCTAGTAGGTCTGTGTCTTTATTCCTGTCTTACCCCTAAGTTCTTCCTGACATTTTCCCCCTTAAATTCCATATATATGTGTTAGTATATGTTATCAGTGTGTATGCTCCTATTACCATTTTCTTAGTTGTTTTGGGTGTGCTATTGTAGGTCTTTCCCTTCTCTTGTGTTTCCTGCCTAGAGAAGTTCCTTTAGCATTTGTTGTAAAGCTGGTTTGGTGGTGCTGAATTCTCAGGTTTTGCTTGTCTGTAAAGGTTTTAATTTCTCCATCGAATCTGAATGAGATCCTTGCAGGGTAGAATAATCTTGGTTGTAGTTTTTCCCTTTCACCTCTTTAAATATGTCCTGCCACTCCCTTCTGCCTTGCAGAGTTTCTGCTGAAAGATCAGCTGTTAACCTTATGGGGAATCCCTTGTATGTTATTTGTTGCTTTTCCCTTGCTGCTTTTAATATTTTTTCTTTGTATTTAACTTTGGATAGTTTGATTAACATGTTTCTTGGAGTGTTTCTCCTTGGTTTTATCCTGTATGGGATTCTCTGTGTTTCCTGGACTTGATTGACTATTTCCTTTTCCAAATTAGGGAAGTTTTCAACTATAATGTCTTCTAATATTTTCTCAGTCCCTTTCTTTTTCTCTTCTTCTTCTGGGACCCCTATAATTCAAAAGTTGGTGGGTTTAATGGTTTCCTAGAGGTCTCTGAGACTGTCTTCAATTCTTTTCATTCTTTTTTCTGTTCTGTGGTAATTATTTCCACTATTTTATCTTCCAGGTCACTTATCCATATTCTGCCTCAATTATTCTGCTATTGAATCTTTCTAGGGAATTTTAAATTTCATTTAGTGTGTTGTTCATCATTGTTTGTTTGCTCTTTAGTTCTTCTAGGTCTTTGTTAAACATTTCTTGTATTTTCTCTATTCTATTTCCAAGACTTTGGATCAACTTTATTATCATTACTCTGAATTCTTTTTCATGTAGACTGCTTTTTTCCTCTTTATTTGTTTGTTCTGGTGGGTTTTTACCTTGCTCTTTAATCAGCTGTGTGTTTCTCTGTCTTCTTATTTTGCTTAACTTACTGTGTTTGGGGCGTCTTTTTCAGAGACTGCTGGTTTGTAGTTCATGTTGGTTTTGGTTCTGCCCCCAGTGGTTTAGGTTGGTTCAGTGGGCTGTGTCGGCTTGTTGGTGGAGGAGAGTGGTGCTTTTCTTCTAGTGGATGAAGTTGGATCCTTTCTTTCTGGTGAACAGGACCATGTCTGGTGGTGTGTTTTGTGGTGTCTGTGACCTTATTATGATTTTAGGCAGCCTCTCTGCTAATGGGTGGGGTTGTGTTCTTGTCTTGCTGGTTGTTTGCCATAGGGTGTCCAGCACTGTAGCTTGCTTGTTGTTGAGTGGAGTTGGCTGTTAGCATTGGGATAGAGATCTCTGGGAAAGCTTTCAACGTTTGATGTTATGTGGTGCCAGGACATCTCTGGTGGTCCAATATCCTGAACTTGGCTCTTTCACCTCAGGGGCAGAGGGCTGACACCCGGCTGGCATACAAAGACCCTGTTAGCCACATGGCTCAAAAGAAAAGGGATAAAGAAAGAAAGACAAGTAAAGAAAGTTATTAAAATAAAAAATATATATTAGAAATTTAAAAAATTAAAAAGTGATAAAAAAGAAAGAAAGAAGAGAGCATCCAAATCAGAAAACAAATCCATCAGTGATAACAAGTGCTAAAAAGTATACAAAAAGAAAACAAAAGCATAACAACAACAACAACAAAAAAAAAAACACACAGAGAGAACCCTAGGACAAATGGTAAGAGCAAAGCTATACAGCCAAAATCACACACAGAAGCATACATATACACACTCACAAAAAGAGAAAAAGGAAAAAACTATATATCTATATATTTAAAAAAAGGAAGAGAGCAACAAAATCAATAAACAAATCTACCAATGATACTAAACTCTAAATACTAAGGTAAGATAAACATAACACCAAAAACAAATTAGATGCAGAAAGCAAACCCCAAGTCTACAGTTGCTCCTAAAATCCACTGCCTCAATTTTGGGATGATTTGTTGTCTATTCAGGTATTCCAGAGATGCTGGGTACATCAAGTCGATTGTGGAGATTTAATCCACTGCTCCTGAGGCTGCTGGGTGAGAAATTTTCCTTTCTCTTCTTTGTTCACACAGCTCCTGGGGTTCAGCTTTGGATTTTGCCCTGCCTCTGTGTGTAGGTCACCTGAGAGTGTCTGTTCTTTGCTCAGAAAGGATGGGGTTAAGTAGCAGATGATTAAGGGGCTCTGACTCACTAAGGCCGAGGGGAGGGAAGGGTACAGAACATATGGTGAACCTGTGGCAACAGAGGCCAGTGTGACATTGCAACGGCCTGAGGTGCACCATGTGTTCTCCAGGGGAAGTTGTCCCTGGATCAAGGGACCCTGGCAGTGGCAGGTTGCACAGGCTCCAGGGAGGGGAGGTGTAGATAGTGACCTGTGCTTGAACACTGGAATATTGGTGCCTGCAGCAGCTGCCTTAGCATTTCATGCCAGTCTTTGGGGTCTACGCTTATAGTCACTGTTCTTGCCCGTTTCTGGAGCTAGTTTAGATGGTACTCTGAATCTCCTCTCCTCGTGTACCCCAAGACAATGGTCTCTTGCCTCTTGTTCAGTTCTGGACTTTTCCCTGTACTTTCTCCCAGCTAGCTGTGATGCACTAGCCCCCTTCAGGCTGTGTTCACGCAGCCAATCCCACGCCTCTCCCTGGGATCTGACCTCCGAAGCCCAAGCCTCAGCTCCCAGCTCCCACCTGCCCTGGCATGTGAGCAGACAAACCTATCAGGCTTGTGAATGCTGGTCAGCACCAATCCTCTGTGCAGGAATCTCTCTGCTTTCCCTCTGCACCCCTATTGCTTCGCTCTCCTCCGTGTCTCCAAAGCTCCCCCATCCCTGCTCACCCCCATCTCCACCAGTGAAGGGGCTTCCTAGTGTGTGGAAATTTTTCCTCCTTTACAGTTCCCTCCCAGAGTTGCAGGTTCTGTCCCTATTCTTTTGTCTCTGTTTTTTCTTTTGCCCTACCCAGGCATGTGGGGGAGTTTCTTGCCTTTTGGGAAGTCTGAGGTCTTCTGCCAGTGTTCAGTAGGTGTTCTGTAGGAGTTGTTCCACATGTAGATGTATTTTTTATTTATTTGTGGGTAGGAAGGTGATGTCCACTTCTTACTCCTCCACCATCTTGTAGGTCTCCTTGCCTCTTTTTAAGTTAAAAAATACATAAAGTATACAGAAAAATATACTTTTCCAAATGTTAGCATTTTGCCATATTTTTTTGCATATCTCCATAAACCCTAACTTTGCAGATATACATTTGAAGCTCTTGTTCGTGCCTTTTCCCACCCTACCCACTAGAAGTATCTGCTTTCCGACGTTGGCTTTCAGCATTCCCACACATGTTTTAAAACCTTTACTACATGTTAAAAATTTTTACTGCAGATGTGTATGTATGGTAACACTCTGATGTTTATTCTTTTGAAGACATTTAAGATGCTTCCAAATGTTTATTACAAACAAAATTATGGTAAACATTTTTGTACCTGTCTATTAGTATGTGTGAATAAGGGCTTTGGAGGTAGAGTGTCTTTCAAATAGCAAGTCTTGACCTATTAGTGAGTCATAAAATCAAGCAGTGGGTCAAGGCCAACATTACAAAGAAGGTAACATGATAGAATTAAAAAATTACAGTGCATCACATGTGAGAAGGATGAGTATATTTAATGGAATACACACTCATATACATATATTTTGTGGGCCAAAAAGTGCCTTTGGTTTTTTAAGTAAAAATAAAAGGCACATTTTTCATTTTCTCAAAAAATTTTATTGGACAATGTATTCACCCTTTTATTCCACTTTCAGGAAACTTCATAATTTTTGCCATTTTTCAGGAAACTTCATAATTCCATCTTCCCAAAGCTTTTTAACTTTTTGAGCAAAGAATTGTTCCACGTGCCTTTTACAGTCTTCCAGGGAATTGAAATCTTTTACATTAAGAGAATTTTGTAAAGAAAAAAATAAATGGAAATCCAAAGGTAGAGTGTCTGGTGAATACGGCAGATAAATCAGAACTTCCCAGCAAAGTTGTAACAGTTTTTGCCTGGTCATCAAAGAAACATGCAGTCTTGCGTTATCCTGATTGAAGATTATGCATTTTCTGCTGACTAATTCTGGATGCTTTTCATTGAGTGCTACTTTCAGTTGGTCAAATTGGGAGCAGTATTTGTTGGAATTAATCATTTGGTTTTCCAGAAGAGCTCAAAATAGAGGACTCTCTTCCAATCCCACCATATACACAACACCTTTGGATGAAGACCAGCCTTTGGTGTGGTGGTGGTTCATTTCACTTGTCCCACGATCTCTTCTGTTCCACATTGTTTTACAGTACTCACTCTTCAGTGTCCATCACAATTGGTTTTAAAAATGGAACATTTTCATTACATTTCAGTAGAGAATTGCATGTGGAATTATGGTCAAGCAGTTTTATTTTTTTCTCTTATGTGGAACCAAAACATCAAAGCGATTAACATAACCAAGCTGGTGCAAATGATTTTCAATGCTTGATTTGGATATTTTGAGTATGTCGGCTATCTCCTGCATGGTATAACATTGATTGTTCTCAATTATTGTCTCTCTCTGATCGCTTTCAACTTCAACTGGTCTACCCGACTGTGGAGCATCTTCCAGCAAGAAATCTCCAGCATGAAACTTCTCAAACCACTTTAGACACATTCAATCAGTCACAGCACCTTCTCCATACACTGCACAAATCTTTTTTATTTTGCGTTTCAGTTGAGTTTTTACCTTTCTTGAAATAATAAAGCATAATATGCCAAAAATGTTGCTTTTTTCTTCCATCTTCAATATGAAAATGGCTACACAAAAATTCACCAGTTTTGATAAGTCTTTTTTAAAATGCATGCCGATATGACAGCTGTCACATACAATCTAACAAAATTGTTTCCAATGAAGTTAAAGACAACTAAGTGCTACTAGAGCCATCTTACAGAAAAAACCAAATGAACATTTTGGCCCACCCAATACACACACACACACACACACACACACACACACACACACACACCTATTTGTTCTGTATATTGGGCCATGGTATAAATAAATGGGTCTTTTACATGGAACAAAGTAAGAAGCATTTAAGAACCGGTTATCTACCTAAGAGCAATTTGCTGATCATGTGGAAGGCACGCCTTTTGTGGATTAGTGGTGCAGGCTGAGCACTTTACCATATTTATTGCCCATTCAAGTTGCATATTCATATCCTCCATCCATTTGTTGAGTGAATTGTTTGCTTTTACCCTTTTGATTTATTAGACATATATATTTGACATGAATCCTTTTACAAGTATGTGTATCACATATTTTCTCCTTCACTGTCTTATCTTTTCATATTATTTATTATCTCTTCTGCATAAGTTTTTATTTTAACATGTCAAAGATGATCAATCTTTTCCTTTATGGATTGTTCTTTGGAAAAATTTTAAGAGCTTTTGGAAACTTCTTTTTCCTTACCTAGAAGTCAGAAAAACCTTTTCCTATGGTTTCTTCTGAAATATTTAAATAACTAATTAACTGTTCCTTGCATTGAATGGCACATGCATTCTGCATTGATTTGTCACATAGAATGTGTGTATGATTTTGTGTCTTGAGTTTTCAGTTCTCAACTTGAGTCTACCTCTGATCCTACATCAGCACTTCACTGTCTTAATTTCATTATCGTATGCCCTGATAGGGCCAGGCACCACATTCTTCTTTACAACTGCCTTGGTTCTCTTTGTCTTGTTGGCCCCTTTATAAAATTATAGGATCCTGTAAAATTTCATGAAAATATTTATGGGATTTTTATTAGAATGACATTGAATTTATAAATTTGGGAACAATTGACATTTTAATGATATTGAACCTTTAAATCTATGGATATGTTTGATCTCTCCATATATACAGGTTTTCTTTAATGGCTTTCAGTCATGATTTTTAAGTTTTCCTACAACTGTCCTTCATGTATTTATTCCTATGGACATTAATAGTTTTTGTAACTATTTTGAAAAAATTTTTCATTACATATTGTAGTTGGTAATTATTGATATGTATTATTTGTGTTGTACATTCTTATATCCAGTCAGTATGTTAATCTCTCTCTTTAGCTGTGATTTTATCCATAGCTCCTTTTTATTTAAAAGATTTTTTAATTTAATTTTTGACAACATGTAGAATGGTTTCTTTGAAAGTCAATTTCAATACATGATAAATTAGAAATCTTAAGAAGTATTATATTATTTTTCTGAAAAAAAAAAGCAAGAATGAAGATTAAAATGTAACCAAAAAATAAATGAAACAGAGACAAATTCATTTCTAAAAATAGCACCTTACAATTTACAGCTCAGAACAATTATTTCTGAATTAAAAAAATATAAGCACAAGATCAAAATGGAAAGATATACTATCTTAGTAGTGAAATTTATGAATTGCTTCAAGAATAGGACTTGACTTCTTTTTAAATGTTTATCCAAAAAATTTTGCATTTGGATGAGTTAAGAACAGCACGCTATCACCACCCCATTATCAGTTGAACAATTTCCTGTAGCTAAAAAATATGTCCTTTTAGAATTTTCAAATGCAACATAATTATTTATTTATTTTTAATAGCATATTCTTTTTTTAACTTTTTATTTTATATTGGTGTATAGTTGTTTAATAATGTTGTGATAGTTTCAGGTGTACAGAAGTGATTCAGTTATATATACATATATATATATATACATGTATATATTCCTTTTCAAATTCTTTTCCCATTTAGGTTGTTACATAATATTATATAGGCTATCATAATCTCAAAGTAAGGATGGTTTGATCTCTCCCTTCACAACTCTGATAACTTTTTTGTTTAATTTTTACAGCCATATCTTTAATAAACATATTTTTTCAAACTGTAGATGTCATACACACATTGGTTAAAAGGTTTTAGACTGAAGTAAAGTAGAATGAAGAAAATAAAATTCTTCATGCTGCTACCAGAATAAACTATTGTTAAAGTTTTCTTTTTACTATTTAAAAACTTTTAATTTAAATATAGTAAATTTCACTGTTTCTTGGAGTACAGTTTTATGAATTTTGACAAATGTATTGAGTCTTGAAACCATCACTATAATCAGAATAAAGAAAAGTTCCCTCATCTCCAAATATTCCTTTTTGCTTCCCCCTGTAAACTCTTTTTTACCTATAACCTCTGGCAACCAGTGATCTAGTTTCTTTCAAAAGTTTTGATTTTCTAGAATGCCATATAAATGGAATCACATACAATGTGAGCTTTTGAATCTGAATTCCTTCACTTACAATAATGCATTTGAGATATATCATTGATGGGTATATCAGTTGTTCATTACTTTGAATGTTGCATAGTATTGCATTGTGTGGATATACTACATCTGTTTATTCATTCAACTGATGAAGGATATTTGAATTGTTTCAGTTTTGGCAATTATGACTAATGATGTCATAAACATTCAAATACAGGGTTAATGAATCCCTAATAGTGAGACTACTGGGTCATACTTGTGAGTGTATATTTGAAATATAAGAGAAAGCCAAACTATTTTCCATAGAAGATTTACCATTTTGCATTCCATCCAGCAGTATATGAGATTTCAAATTGTCTGCATCTTTACCAGCACTTAGTAACCATGTGTGTTTCTTCTTCAATAAAGTGTTTGTTCATATCTTTTATCCATTATTTAATGGGCTATTTCTTTATTGTTGAGTTTTGAGAGTACTTATATAATCTGAATACAAGTTCCTTTGTCAGATTTGTTATTTGCAAACATATGCTCCCAGGCTATAGTGTCTTTGTCCATACTTTGGCCAATGTCTTCCACAGAGCAAAAGTTTTTAAAATTTTGATGAAGTCTAATTATTATTATTATTTTCTTTTTATGATCATGCTTTTGGTGATGTATCTAAAAATCTTCACTAATTCAAAGACACAACAAAGATTTTCTCCAATGTTTTTTTCCTTAGGAGTTTTATAGTTTTACCTTTAGATCTATGATCCATTTTAAGTTACTTTTGCATAAAGTGAGACATATAGATCAAGGTTCATTTTATTTTAAGGATTAATAATTATTCCAACACCATTTTTGGAAAAAAACACTTTCTTTTCTCCATTCAATTGCCTTTGAATCTTTATTAATACCTAATTGACCTTACTTGATGGCTTTATTTCTGAACTCTATTCTGTTCTATTAATATATGAGTCTATCAGTTCCCCAGTACCACAGTCTTGATTACTATAGCTTTATAATACTCCTATTGTCAGAGAGGGAAAGCCCATTCACTTTTTTCTTTTTTTTTCAAAATTATTTTGCTGTTTTAATTCATTTTCTTTTCCAGACAAAATTTTCAAATTAACTTGGAAGGTTTGGCAAAAATAAGAATGGAACTTTAAAAAATAAACATTTTATTTTAAGACATTTTTACATTTACAGAAATATTATGAAGATAGTATAGAGAATTCCCATATATGCTCAATTAGAATTTTGTCTCATGTTTTTCTCATGATTAGATTGGGGTCATATGTTTTTGGGAAGATATTTTCATCACATCATATTAAATGACTTATTGTTGATGTTAACTGTGAACATCTGGCTGGCAACTGTTTGTCAGCCTTCTCCACTGTAAACTTACTATTTTCCTCTTTACTTTCATATTGAACTCTTTGGGAGAAAGTCACTATGTATAATCGCCACTTAATAGGAATAGACTTTTACTTCAGCTCTTTAAGGCAAAGTAGCTACATAAATCATTTTGATTTCTGTAGGTCAGGAGGTTTTCCTCTTCCTCTCACATATTTATTTATTCAATCACTTATTTATATCAGTAAGGACCCATAGATATGTATGTTATACTTTGGGCCATAATCCAGTACCCCTTTATTTATTTTTTGTCTAATCTGTTCCTGTTTTGACACTCGAAGCTCTTTTACTTGGCTCCAGTGTCCCTCTAAATATTCTCCATCATGGTGGGATTTTATTTGTTTGTTTTTTAGCATTTTCTCATTTCCTGGCACTACAACATGCTCCAAGTTCATTTTGTAGATTTCCTGTCCCAGTTCTAGAATCAGTCATTTCTCTGAGTACTGCTTCTTTTTATTATAGAATAGTATTAGAAACCAAGGTCTAGGGCTAGGTATGCTCATTGTTACAAGGATTTCATTGCTTTTAGTCCCTTTCAGGTAACAGAGCAAGGAAATACATGCATATATATATAGTATATTTTTCTATACGTAAGTACCTGAATATATTAAGCTGAAAATGAGTTCATAGCAATCTCTGCAACTCTAATCCATTAACTTCATGGATCATTCTAATAGTATATGTATCTTCTCACTCCAACAGTGAGGAACTTGGCTCCCACCATCTACCATTTATTTACTTAATTACTCAATTCATGAATAACATATCAGAGTTATTAAACTGTACCCCTGTCAAAGTAAAATATGAATCAGACACAGACAAGCAGAGAAAACTTTATTTGATATTACTGCAATAGGGGAAAAGGGCTGCACTCAACTCCCCTGTAACAAAAGGTGGAGGGTGTCCAAGTACTGGTGAGCTAATAGGAAATTATTACTGGATGAGGTTGGGTGGATGGTTGATCAATGGGATGTGTGGAGAACATTGAGTTATTTCTGGGTTTTCAAATGATTTTCTCTGTGATTGGACCACCTGTGTTTGCTAATTGGCACCAAAGTTAGGCTCCTTCTCTCCAACAGAGAATTGGAAAAAGGAGTCTTATCTTCCTTGATGATTGCATTTTGAAGCGGTGGTTCCCAGTTTCTTAGAAAGATATTTCCTGAGTTTTAGAACTAACAAGATGCTGGGAGAAGATTTGCATATATTTCAAAAGGGACAGAGCAAGAATTTACAATTATAAGTTTTCTAAAATAAATGCTCTAAGGAAAAGGAAGTCAGGGATGTACAGGCAGAAAGAAACTTGTCTAAAGTTGGGTCAAACTGAGGGAAACTTGAAGGTTGCCTTGATCACCCCTGTGGGGGGAAAATATTATCATTAAGAATTCTGTGCTTACATGAATTTTCTTTTGCACACATTCCCAAAGTTACTTAGGTCAGCAACTTTCCCCCCACTCCTGTCAGTGAGGTTGTTCCATCAGTGAGGTTGCAATAGAGTTAAATTGTTTTGTCACATTCTGTATTTCATACCAGAATCCTCCAACCTCCTAAAATTTTTTTGAATTTTGCTTATATTCAGACTTACTCTTTGTGTGGTAAAGTTCGACAGGTTTTGAAAGAAGAATAATGTCATGAAGCCACTGTATTAATTTGCTATGGATGTCGCAACAAAGTACCACAGAATGAGAGGCTTAAACAACAGAAATTTATTTCCTCACAGTTTTGGAGGCTGGATGTCCAAGACCAAGGTGTCAACAGGGTTGGTTTCTTCTGAGGGCCTTCTCTTTGGCTTGGAGATGGCCATCTTCTCCTTGTGTCTTCACATGGTCTTAGTTCTATGTATCTCTGTGTCCTAATTTTTTCTTCTTATATGAGACCAGTCATATTGAATTAAGCCTTTTCCTAATGTCCCCATTTTAATTTAATTGCCTCTTTACAATTCTGTCTTCAAATATATTCACAGTCTGAGGTATTGGGAGTTAGAACTTCAATATATGAATTTTGTGGGAACACAATTCAGCTTATAATATCGACTATTATAGTACCATACAAAATAATTACACTGCCTTAAAATATCCCATATGCTTCACTCATTCCACTGCCTCCCAAATCCAAACCCCTGGAAACCACTGATTTTTTACTGTCTCTGTAGTTTTGCCATGTATGGAATATCATATAATGAAATTACATGATATGTCGTCTTTTCAGACTGGCTTCTTTCAGTTAATGATATGTATATAAGATTCATCTATGTCTTTCTATGGCTTGATGCCTTATGTCTTTTAAGTGTTGATTCGTTTTACCCATTTGATGAATACACCACAGTTTGTTTATCCATTCATTTACTGAAGATTATCTTCATCACTTTCAGGTTTTGGCAATTATGAATAAAGTTGTTATAGACATGCATGTAAGGTTTTTATGTGGATATAAGTTTTCAGATCAGTTGGGTTATTACCTAGTGGCACATTTCTTGTATGATATAGTAAAACTATGCATAGCTCTGTAAGAAAATGCCAAAATGTTTTTCAAAGTAGCTGTACCATTTTAAATTTCCCCACCAATAAATGAGTTTTGCTCCATATTCTTGTTTGTATTTGACATTTTCCATTTTGGGATTTTAATCATCTTAATAGGTATGTAATACTACCTCATTTCAATGTGAAATTATCTAATGCCAAAAAATGCTGAGTATCTTTTTCTATGCTTATTTTCCATCTAATATGTATCTACTTTGATGAGATGTCTATTCAGGTCTTTTGTCCATTTTTTAATTGGGTTATTTCTTTCATTATTTTTTGACTTTTAAGATTTTGGGGGTATATTTTGGATATAAGTCCTTTATTATATATGTATATTTCACATATTTTCTCCAGCTCTACAGTTTCATGCTCTTAATATTGTTTTCACAGCACAAAGCTTTTAATTTTAATAAAGTTGTACTTATTCATCCTTTTCTTTCAAGGATCATCCTTTTGCTGTTACATGTAAAAACTCACCACCAAACCCAAGGTTACTTAGATTTTCTCTTATCTTTTCTTCAAGAAGTTTTATGGTTTTGCAGTTTATGTGTAAGTCTATAACCCTTTTAGAATTAATTTATGTGAAAGTCATAAGGCCTGTGTGTAGGTATTTTTTCATAGTACTGTTTAATTATTGTAGCAATATTTGTTGAAAATATTATCTTTTCCATTGAAATAGTCTGCTCCTTTTCAAAGATTATTTGATTATAGGTGGCTCTATTTCTGGGATTTCTATTATTTTTTATTAATCTACATGTCTCTTATTTTCCTGAAACCAAACTATCATGATTACTTTAGGTTTGTAGTAAGACTCAAATAGTAAGAGTAATGCAGTAAGTCTCAGATAGCTGAGTCCTCAACTTCGTTCTTCCTATTCACTATTGTGTTAGTTACCCTAGGTCTTTTGCCTTTTCATATACACTTTAGAATTTGATTTTTCACCTCTACAGAAAACTTGATGGCACATAGAATTTAAGGGACCCCAAGTTGACAAAACAATCTTGAAAAAGAAGAACAAAGTTGGAGGACTCACACTTCCTGATTTCAAAATATACTACAATGCTACACTGATCTAAACAGTTTGGTACTGGTATAAGACTAGATATATAGACTGATGGAATAGAACTGACATTCCAGAAATTAATCATTATACTTATGGTCAACTGATTCTCAACAAGTGTGCCAAGACTATTTAATGGGGAAAGAATAATCTTTTGAACAACTTGCGCTACAACAATTGGATATCCACATTCAATACAATGAGTTCGAAATCCTATGTCACACCCAATTAAAATAAACAAATTAAAACAACCCAATTAAAATCTGGGCAACCCTTAGAATGGGAGAAAATATTTGCAAATGAAGAAGCTGACAAAGGATTAATCTCCAAAATTTACAAGCAGCTCATGCAGCTCAATAACAAAAAAACAAACAACCCAATCCAAAAATGGGCAGAAGGCCTAAATAGACATTTCTCCAAAGAAGATATACAGATTGCCAACAAACACATGAAAGGATGCTCAACATCACTAATCATTAGAGAAATGCAAATCAAAACTACAATGAGGTATCACCTCACACCAGTCAGAATAGCCATCATTAAAAATTCTACAAACAATAAATGCTGGAGAGGGTGTGGAGAAAAGGGAACCCTCTTGCACTGTTGGTGGGAAGGTAATTTGATACAGCCACTATGGAAAACAATATGGAGGTTCCTTAGAAAACTAAAACTAGAACTACCATACGACCCAGCAATCCCACTACTGGGCATATACGCTGAGAAAACCATAATTCAAAAAGAGTCATGTACCATAATGTTCATTGAAATTCTATTTACAATAGCTGGGACATGGAAGCAACCTAAGTGTCCATCGACAGATGAATAGATAAAGAAGGTGTGGCAAATATATACGATGGAATATTACTCAGCCATAAAAAGAAACGAAATTGAGTTATTTGTAGTGAGGTGGATGAACCTAGAGTCTGTCATACAGAGTGAAGTAAGTCAGAAAGAGAAAAACAACTACTGTATGTTAACACATATATATGGAATCTAAAAAAGAAAAGGTTCTGATGAACTTAGAGTAGGACAGGAATAAAGATGCAGACATAGAGAATGGACTTGAGGACATGCGGAGGGGGAAGGGTAAAGTGAGATGAAGTGAGAGAGTGGCATGGACATATATACACTATGAACTGTAAAATAGATAGCTAGTGGGAAGCAGCCACATAGCACAGGGAGATCAGCTTGGTGCTTTGTGACCACCTAAAGGGGTGGGATAAGGAGGATGGGAGGGAGACGCAAGAGAAAGGAGATTTGGGGATATATATGTATATGTATAGCTGATTCACTTTGTTATAAATCAGAAATTAACACATCATTGTAAAGCAATTAGACTCCAATAAGGATGTTAAAAAAAAATCTGGGCCAATAACTTGAATAAAGATTTCTACAAAGAAGATATACAAATGGCCAAAAGCACTTGAAAATGTGTTCAATATCATTAATCTTTAGGAAAATGTAAAGCAAAACCACAATGGGATAACACTTCACATCCACTAGGATAACCATGATAATAATTTTAAAATATAGAAAACAGATGTTGTTAAGGATATGGAGTAACTGTAATCCACATACATTGCTGGTGGGAATGTAAAATGTGTAACTGCTACTAAAAACAGTTTGGTGGATCCTCAAAAAATTACTATAGAATTACTATATGACCCAGAAACTCCATTCCTAGCAATATACCCCAAAGAATTGTAAACACATACCCAAATAAATACTTACACACAAATGTGCTTAACAGCAATATTCACAATATCCAAAAGGTGAAAACAACTCAAATATGTATCAATGGATGAAGAAATGAACAAAATATTGTGCATTCATACAATGAAATATTATTCAATTATAAGAAGGAATGACATGTTGATACATGCAACACAGGATGAGCCTGAAACACATTACATGGATTGAAAGAAGCCAGACGAAAATGGTCACATATTATAGGATTCCATTTATATGAAGTATCTGGACAAGTAAATACATAGAGACATAAAATATATTAGTGGTTGCCTGCATATGGGGAGAGACAAGAATGGGAAGTAACTACTTTAGGGGTAAAGGGTTTCATTTTGAGATGATGCAACATTCTGTGATTTCAGTATGGAAAGATGAAAAAAGTTCTGGAGATAGGTGATGGTAATGGTTGCCCAACATTGTGAATATAATAAAGGCCACTGAACTGTATACTTTAAAATGGTTAATTTCATGTTATTTGAATTTCACCTCAATTAAAAAAAATAAAGCTTGCTGGGATTTTGATTGTAATTGTGTTGAATATATAGATCAATTTGAGAAGAATTGGCATCTTAATAATATTGAGATTTCCAATCCATGAGCATGAAATCTTTCCATTTATTTAGATCTTCTTTGATTTCTTTTATCACTCTTTTTTTCATTTTCTACTTGTAGACCTTATAAATATTTTGTTAGACATACATATTTCAATTTTATTTTTGTTGCTAGTGTAGATGGAAATTATTTTCTAATTCAAATTACAATTTTTTATTGCTGATATACACAAAATTTATTTTTGTATATTTAGCCTGTATTCTGCAACCTTGATCTACTTGTTTATTTGTTCCAAAATATATCTGTTGATTCTTTGGAAATATCTACATGACTTTCAAGTCATCTGTGAATAAAGATAGTTTAATTTATTTCTTTCCAATATGTAGCTTTTATTTCATCTTTTTGTCTTATTGAAATAGCTATGACTTCTAGTATGGTATTGAATAGGAGTGTTGAGAAAATATACCCTTTCCTTGTTCCTGATTTTGTGGGAAAACATTATCTTTCCTACCATTAAGTATGATGTTAGCTATTGGATTTTGTTGCTTTTTAAAAAATCAAGTTGAGGAAGTTCCTCTCCACTTCTAAATTGCTGAGTCGAGATAGTGTAAAGTTACCATTTTACCTCCTTTCCGTACTATGCTCTTTGATGGAAGTCAGAATGTGGAAGCTCTCAGTTAAGGAATGGGAAGTTATGCTTAACTTCCTTGAGGGCAGTCTTTATGTAAGTTGCTTAGAATTCTTATGCACAGTATATTTGTCTTTTCTCCAATCTTTTATTTATGTATTCATTAATTTAATAGCATAAGTATAGGCTCATGGATATGTATTTTACTCTATGGGTTATAATCCAGTATTACTTTTTTGTGCAAATTGTTTTAGCCTTGGCCATGGGAGGTTTTCCAGTTGGCTTTTGCATCACTTTGTCATACCCCCTTTTTTGGGGTTGGACTTCCTTACTTTATGGAACATATGTTCTAGGCTAACATTGTAAATTCCCTGAACCTACTCTTATAATCAGCCAATTCTCCAAGGATCCATGATTTGTTCTTTTGGAGGTATCAAAAAACAAGTGCACCTGCATCTAGTGCACTAGGTGTACTAATTGCTACTGGAGTTTCACTGATTCTAGGCCCTTTCAGCTGATATGAAAAAGAAATATATGTTTATATACTAACTGATATAGTATATATAAATATTTATATATGTAATCTTCTATATTGATCTAAATATGAATTTATACTGATATCTATTACCCCATGGATCATCCTATCCTCCCCTTTCTTGTCTGTAATATCTCACTCCAGCAGTGTAAACATGACCACATCTGCCATTCATGTATTTAATTGTTTAGTTCCAGTGTACATATATGTTTTTAGAATGATTCACCCATATTCCACAGGTAACAACTTTATCATGTAGAATGCAGAGCTTATGTGCAGTTCCTTTTACATTTAGTTTTGCAGACTCTACTTATTTCCAAATTTATGTAAATTTTCCCCCACCTTCCCTGTAGGTTTTAGATGTATGGTTTTAAATGTTTGTTCTCTTCCCTTTATTTTATGCCAAGACCTGCAGATGCACATATTTTTTATATCATTTGCTTATCTTCTATGTTTATTACTTTGGGAATAATTCATCATTTCTTTTTATTTTTCCAGGCAATTTTAGAAACTCCTTTATATAACTTTATATAGATTCAATGATGTCAATTATCTTTTTTCCCCCTGTAATCCAGTTTCCATTTCTGAAGTGATTTTGTCCTTTTTGTTCATTTATTTCTGAATTCTGTGTGTTCCCTACATTTTCCTATTGTCTGTTCATGAACTTTCTAAGGTTTTATTTTTGTATTTTTTAAAGCATTTCATGATGTTCTTTCTTAACTGTATCTGCTCATAAAAAATATGTTGAAATGTTGTGTTGCTAGTCTCCTTTGATTTGTGCCTGTATCTTCCAGTAAGTTTTATTTTGCTTCTAACAGGCTCTGATTTTCTTTCTTTTCAAATTCAAAAATAATGTGGCATTTTTTGTATTAATAATTGAATGAGTTAGCTCATCCTAAGTCACTTATTAACAGAATAACCCTACTGTTGAGATATTTAAGGTCACTTTCCCATTGCTCGACTTAAGGTCTCTCTTCTCTCGTGTCACAAGGAGGACTTGTTCTTTCATGCAGCTTTCTCTTTAATTTTCCTGCACTTATACTCCTGTTATCTCAACTCTTCATTTTTTAAAATTCTTATCTATTGGTTCTTAAATGTATCCTCATTATTTCCACACTGAGTGAGGTAACTTCTGACTTGGAGTGAATATTAGCTGATATTTTTTGGATACTTCCTTCTTTTGTGTGTATTGTGATAAATTACACATATTGGCCATGCATGTATGGTTTTATTTCTGGACACTTGATTCTAATCAGTTGGCCTGTATGTCTATCTTTGTGCTAATATTACACTTCATTGCTTACTGTAGCTTTGTAATAAGATTTGAAATTGGAAAGTGTCAGTAATTCAACTTTGTAATCTAAAAAGTTCTACTTTTTCAAGATTGTTTTGTCTACTTAGGGTCCCTTGCAATTCCATACGAATTTTTAATATCAGCCTTTCCACTTCTTCATAAAAGGTCACTTGGATTTTGATAAGGATTGCACTGATCCAGTAGGTTGCTTTTGGAAATTTACCATATTAACAATATTAATTCATTCAATTTATGAACATGGGATCGTCCTGTTTATTTAGGTCTTCTTTATTTTCTTTCAAAAATGTTTAGTAGTTTAAAGTATTAGCCTCCTTAAATTTATTCCTAAGTATTTTATATTTTAAATGCTGTTGTAAATTAATTATTTTCTTAAAATTTTTTCAGATTGTTTATTACTAGTGTATAGGGATACAACTGATTTTTGTGTGTTGACCTTCTATCCTGAAACTGCTAAATTCATTTATTAGCTCTAAAATGTTTTTTTTGGTGTGTGTGTATTCTTTAGTATTTTCTATATATAAGATCATTTTATCTGCACCTAGAATTAGTTTTACTTCCTTCCTTCCAATTTGGATGCCAACTATTTTTTTTCCTTATCTAATATCTCTGGTTAGAATTTCTAGTACAGTGTTGGACAGAAATAACAAAAGGAGGCATCCTTGTCATGATCCCAATCTTAGGAGAAAGTTTTGGCCTTTCAAATTTAAATCATAGTTAGCTATGATTTTTTTCATATATGCCTTTTTCATGTTGAGAAAATTCCTTTCTATCACTAGTTTGTTGAGTGTTTTTATTCTGAAAGAGTATTGGGTTTCTCAGATGCTTTTTCTGTGTCAGTTGAGATTATCATATGCCTTTTCCCCTTCATTCTATTAATGTTGTGTATTACACTGATTGATTTTCATATATTGAACCACCTTGCATTCTTTGGAGAACCCACTTTGTCATGGTGTGTAATTGCTTTTAATGTGCTGCTGTATTCATTTTGCTAGTATTTTGTTGAAGATTTTACATCTATATTCACAGGAAATTGGCCTGTAGTTTTTTTTTTTTTTTCCTCTTGATGTCTTTGTTTGGATAATCAACGTAATTCTGGCCTCACAGAATGAGTTAAGAAATGTTACCTTGCCCTTCTATTTTTTACAAGAGTTTGAGAAGTATTAAGTTATATAAATGTTTGGTAGAATTCACCTGTACAGTCATCTCGTCCTGGCCTTTTATTTGTAGTGAGATTTTTGATTACTGGTTTAATCTCTTTACTTCTAATATGTCTATTCACATACTCTTTTTTTTTTTTCTTTAGTCAGTTTTGGTAGTTTTGTGTTCCTAGGAATTTGTCCATTTCATCTATGTTATCTAATTTTTTGGCATACAATTTTTCACAGTATTCTCTTAAAATATTTTTTATTTCTGTAAGATCTCTGGTAATGAGCCCAATTTTATTTTTATTTTAGTAATGTAAGTTCTTGCTCTTTTTTTCAGTCTAGATTAAGCTTTGCCAATTTTGTTAATATTTTCAAAGAACCAATTTTTTTTCTATTGATTTTCTCTATTGTTTATATAGTCTATTTTGTTTATCTTTACTCTTTATTATTCCATTTTTTTCTGCTACATTTTGGTATTATTTTGTTATTTTTCTACCTTTTTAAGGTGTAAAGTTAGGTTTCTAACTTGAGATATTTCTTTTCCTTAAGTGTAGACATTTACAGCAATACATTTCCTTTGGGCACTGCTTTTTCTACCTCCCATTAATTTTGGTATGTTGTATTTTCTTTTCAGTTGTCTCAAAGTATTTTCTAATTTACCTTGTGATTTCTTCTCTGACCTCTTGGTTGTTTAAGAGTGTGTTGTTTAATTTCTATGTATTTGTAAAATTTCCAGTTTTCCTTCTGTTTTTGATTTCTAGTTTAATTCCACACTGGAATTAAAAAGATATTTTGTAGGATTTCAGTCCTTTTAAATTTACAGAGTCCTGTTTTGCAGTCTGATACATGAGGAATGCTTCATGTTCACATGAAAATAATGTGTATTTTCTTGTTTCTGCATGGAATGTTTTGTATATATCTGTTAGAACCAATTTGTTCATAATGTTTTTTGAGTCCTGTGTTTTCTTACCAATCTTATCTCTAGTTGTTCTACCCATTATTATAAGTGGAGTATTCAAGTCTCCAACTATTATTGTAGAACTGACTATTTCTTCCTTTATTTCTACCAATGTTTGTTTCAGATATGTTGAGACTCTGTTTTTAGGTGTCTATATGTTTATAATTGTTATATTTTCTTTACTGATTGAACCCTTTTCTAACTCTTATAATAATGTTTGACTCTATGTTTATTTTTTCTGATATTAGGATAGCCACCCCACTCTACTTTGGTTGCTATTGGCAGGGGATATCTTTTTCATTCATTTACTTTCAATCTATTTTTACTTTTAGATTTAAAGTGAGATTCTAGTAGACAGTGTATAGATGGATCTTGTTATTTTATTTATACTGACAATCTCTTCCTTTAAATTAGAAATTTTAATCCATTTATATTTAGAATAATTACTGATGACAGACATTTCTGTTATGTTGCTTTTCGTTTTCCACATATGTTATCCTTTTTTGTTCTCATTTCCCCAACTACTGCTTTCTTTGGTACTTAACTGATTTTTGGTTTTTTGGTAGTGCACCATTATATTTTCCTTTCCATTTTATTTTCTGAATATATTTTCATTATTTTCATAGGAGTTACTTTGAGATTTACAATTAAGATCTTAAACTTATAATAGCTAGTTTAAATAAATACCAATTTAGCTTTGATAGTATCCAAAAACTCATCTGTATACAGCCCTGTGCCTCCATTCTTTAGGTTGTTGTCACATCTTTATATATTGTGTGCCCATTAATATAGATATATAATTATTGTTTCTGTGTTGCTTTTTAAATCACACAGAAATAAAAAGAGGAATGGCAAGTCAAAAAGATGTTAGTACTTGATTTACATTTACTATGTACTTACATTTACTAGTATATTTTATTTCTTATTAGTGTTTTGAATTAGTCTAGTGTCCTTACACTTTGGCCTTAAGGACTCACGTTAGCGTTTCTTATGGGACAGACCTACTAGCAATGAACTCCCACTGTGCTTGTTTCTCTGGGAATGTCTTACTTATTTCTTAATTTTGAAGGGTAATTTTGCCATATATAGAATTCTTGGTTCGTAGGGGTTTTTTGTTTGTTTTCTTTCAGCAGTTTAAATATTCTGCTTCTTTCTTGCCTCTGTGGCTTCTGATGAGAAATCAGCTGTTAATCTTACTGAGGATGACTTTTCTGTATGAATCACTTCACTTTTGCTGCTTTCAAGATTCTCTCCTTGTCTTTGGCTTTGATAGTTTGATTATAAGGTCTTGGTGTAAATTGTTTTGAGTATATCCTACTTGGAATTTGATACGTTTCTTGGATGTGTAGTTTTATGCTTACATCAAGTTTGGTAAGTTCTGACCATTATTTCTTCAAATATTCATTCTGTCCCTTTTCTCTTAACCTCTCTTTTTGGCACTCCCATTATGTATATGTTGGTACCATCAATGGTTTCCCACAAGGCTTAGGTTCTGTTCATTTTTTAAAAATTCCTTTTTTTCTCTCTGCTTCTCAGACTGGATAATTTCACTAGACTTGTCTTCATGTTCACTGATGCTTTCTTCTTCTATTCAATTGTAGGTTAAATCCTTCTATGGCATGTTTCATTTCAGTTATTTTACTTTTCACTCCAATATTTTTATCACTTTGTTCCTTTTTATAGTTTCTATGCCTTTATTTCTATCTCCGTACCTCTGTTAGTTTATACATTTTTTGTCTGGTTTTCTTCAGTTCTTTGTCTATGTTTTCCTTTAACTCTTTAAATATATTTAAGTATATTTTAGTCAGTTTATTTAAAATCTTTGTTCAGTAGGTCCTCCAGGACCACAGTATGCCATCTTAAGGTCAACCACTGCATCAGGGCACGGGGATAGAATAAGTGATTTAAAGTGTTATCAAAGCTCTTCCACTATATTTCAGTGCACTTCTCTTGTTAAGCATTCACTTGGATGTTGTATACCTTTGACTAACTTCCACTGTTCTGAACTGGTTTGAATGGCAGAAATAGAAACACAGATGTAGAGAACAAACCTATGGTCACCAAGGGTGGAAAGTGGCAGGGTGTTGGTGGTGTGATGAATTGAGAGATTGGGATTGGCATATATACTCTAATATGTATAAAATGGATAACTTATAAGAACATGCTGTATAAAAACTTAAGTAAAATAAAATTCAAAAAATATATATATATATGACATTCATGATACTGACGTTTCCTAAACACTTAAGATAAAGAGAAAAGAGAAAAAAATAGTTAATAAAATAAAAAATAATTATTAAAATAAAAAAATTTAAAAGTAATAAAAAGGAAAAGAGAAAGAAAGAAGAGAGCAACCCAAGCAAAAATCAAATCCAGCAATGATAACAAGCTCTACAAAATGATACTAAAAATAAATAAATATGTAAATAACACTGAAAAAAAATCACAACAAAAATGGATAGATAGATCCCTAGGACAAATGGTAAAAGCAAAACTATAGAGAAAAAAATCACACAGAGAAACATACACATACACACTCATGAAAAGAGAAAAAGGGAAAAAAATATAAATATCATTACTCCTAAAGTCCATTGCCTCGATTTTGGGATCATTTGTTGTCTATTGAGGTATTCCACAGATGCAGGGTACATCAAATTGATTATGGAGATTTAATTTGCTGCTCCTGAGGGAGCTGGGAGGAATTTCCCTTTCTCTTCTTTGTTCAGCTCCTGGGGTTCAGCTTTGGGTTGGCCCGCCTCTGCATGTAGGTCACCTGAGGGCATCTTTTCTTCACTCAGACAGGACGGGTTAAAGGAGCAGGTGATTAGGGGGCTCTGGCTCACTCAGGCAGGGGGGAGGGAGGGGTATGGAATGTGGGGCAAGCCTGTGGCTGCAGAGGTGAGTGTGATGTTGCAACAGCCTGAGGTGCACCGTGTGTTCTCCCAGGAAAGTTTTCTGTGGATCATGTTGGCTGCACAGGCTCCAGGGAGGGGAGGTGTGGAGAGTGACCTGTGCTTGTACACAGGTTTCTTGGTGCCTGCAGCAGCAGCCTTAGTGTTTCATGCCCTTCTCTGGTGTCTGCTCTGATAACCGCGGCTCACACCCATCTCTGCAGCTCATTTAGGTGGTGCTCTGAAACCCCTCCCCTCGTGCACCCCAAAACAATGGTCTCTTGCCCCTTAGGCAGTTCCAGAATTTTTCCTGGACTACTTCCCATCTAGCTGTGGCGCACTAGCCCCCTTCAGGTTGTGTTCATGCAGCCAACCCTTGTCCTCTCCCTGGGATCTGATCTCCAAAGCCCGAGGCTCAGCTCCTAGCCCACACCCACCACAGCGGGTGAGCAGACAAGCCTCTCGGGCTGGTGAGTGCTGGTTGGCACCAATCTTCTGTGTGGGAATCTCTCTGCTTTGCCCTCTGCACCCCTGTTGCTGTCTTCTCCTCTGTGGCTCTGAAGCTTCCACCCCGTTACCCCTGTCTCCACCAGTGAAGGGGCTTTCTAGTGTGTGGAAACTTTTCCTCCTTCACAGCTCCCTCCCAGAGGTGCAGGTCCCATCCCTATTCTTTTGTTTCTGTTTTTTCTTTTGCCCTACCCAGGGGCATGGGGAGTTTCTTGCCTTTTGGGAAGTCTGAGGTCTTCTGCCAGTGTTCAGTAGGTGTTCTCTAGGAGTTGTTCCATATGTAGATGTATTTCTGATATATTTGTGGAGAGGAAGGTGATCTCCTTGTTTTACTCTTCTACCATCTTGAAGGTCTCTTTGTTTCTTTGATTTTTCATGTTTCTTGTAGGCTTGCATTGATGCCTGTGCATATGATGGAATAACCAGCTCTTCCAGTCTTTGCCGACTGATTTTGATGGGGAAGGAATTTTGTCTGTGGGTGTGTGTGAGGGTAATGGTAGGTTGGGGAGTGGTGGTTGCAGATCCAAGGGACGTCCAGCAGCATATTCTCCATGCAGCTTCTACAACTGAGTTCAGCTTTGACAAATATTTCAGGGATCCTCAATGGCCAAGGCTATAGGTAGTCTACTGTGCTGGTGAAAACTGTTGGTTTCTTCAGTGGCAGGGGCTCCAGGGAACCCTTGATCTTTTTTACTCCCATGGGGGATGTTGTGGCTGAGGGGATCCTTCTTGATACTTGATCTGACTTGTGGTTGACCTTAGGTTGGTGGTAGCACTGGTATCTGATTTACAGAGCTCTGGGGTACTGGCTAGCCTGCATCAATCATGGCTCCGGTGCCTGAGTCATGGGTGGTTGAAAAATGATGGAGTCAGGGACTAGAGTGAGGGCACTTGCAAAGTGACAGGGTTTGAAGCACAGGCTAATCCATAGCAGTGGTGTCTCTGGCATATGTAATGAAGGTGCACACTGAGCAGCCAAGGGCCAGGGTCTGAAGTATAGGTACGTACGGAGAAACAGGAGCTCTGGAGTTGGGATGCTGGCTAGCCCACAGCAGTGGTGGCTCTGGTACCTGAGATACATGTGCATGTGGAGCGATCACAGAGCTATAGTCTGAAACATGGGTGTGCACATCACAGCTGCAGAGCTAGGATCTGGATTGTGGGTTGTTAGTTATCTCACTGGCAAAAGCTCTTTGTGTCCTATGTGCAGCAAGCTTCTGGGGTCTGCACTGAGAAACACTACTGGGTCTTCTACTGTGAAAGCTGTGGAGAATTCATGGCTGTCACAAAGGATGTTAAGGTCTTCAGTGGCAAAGGTTCTGGGGCCCTCTGTAGAGCATCCCACTGGAGGAGGACCACATTAGTACTTACTGAGTGGCTGATGTGAACAGCCCTCATGCTTCTTTGTTCCTAGCCATCATCTTTAGACATCTCAGTGATGCTGGACTCTGCAACGATCCTTTCTTTGTGGTTATTCTCTGGTGTTTTTCCTCCATTGGGTTGTTGTATGTTTTTAATTGGACAATTGAGACCTCCTGGGCTATTTTTCTTCATGGTCAGCTGTCTAATTGTATTATTTGGGGGTGGGTGGGTACAAAGACTGATATTTCCTACTCTGCCATTTTGCTGATGTCAATCAACCTGCATTGATTGATTTTTGAATATTGAACCAGGTTTGCACTCCTGTAATATGTATCACTTAGTTACACAATTAGGAGTATAATTCTTTTTTACATTGTTGAATTTAATTTGCTTATATATATATATATTTTTTTTTTTTTTTTTTTGCAGTACACAGGCCTCTCGCTGCCACGGCCTCTCCCGCTGCAGAGCACAGGCTCCAGACGCGCAGGCCCAGTGGCCAGGGCCCACGGGCCCAGCTGCTCTGTGACATGTGGGATCTTCCCGGACCGGGGCACAAACCCATGTCCCCTGCATTGGCAGCTGGATCCTCAACCACTGTGCCACCAGGGAAGCCCTAATTTGCTAATATTTTGTTGAGAGTTTTCACATGTGAGATATCGCTCTGTAGTTTTCTTTTCTTGTGTGTTATCTGATTTTGGTTTTAAAGTAATGTCAGCCTCATAGAATGAGGAAAAAATGTTTCCTCTGCTTCTATTTTCTAGAAGTGATTATGAAAATTTGTTATTATTTCTTAGTTAAATATTTGGAAGAGTTCACTACCTTAGCCTTGTAATTTGTTTTTTGACAGTGACTAATTCTTTAATAGATAAAGGGATATTCTGTTTTTCTTTCCTTGTATGCATTTTGTTCATTTGTATCTTTCAAGAATTGTTGCATTTCATTTGAATTATAAAACTTAAGTGAATAGAGTCATCATAGCTTTCCTTTATTCTTCTTCTTTTTTTTTTTTTTTTGCAGTACGTGGGCCTCGCACTGTTGTGGCCTCTCCCGTTGCAGAGCACAGGCTCTGGACGCACAGGCTCAGCGGCCATGGCCCACGGGCCCAGCCACTCTGTGGCATGTGGGATTCTCCCAGACCGGGGCACGAACCCGTGTCTCTTGCATCTGCACTCTCAACCACTGCACCACCAGGGAAGCCCTATTATTCTTTTAATTGCCATGTAAACAGTTACGATGATCTCTTTATATTTTTAATATTGAAATTTGCAAATTCTTTCTTTTTCCTCCTGTTTAGCCTGACAAGAGATTTATCACTTTATTGATCTATTCAAACGGTCATTTTATTGATTTTTCTCTATTGTACTAATTTCAATGTCATCGAATTCTACTATATTTTTTCTAATTATTTATTTATTTTTTGCTTGCATTAGGCTTAAGTTGTTCTTTCTCTAGTTTCCTAAGGTGGAAGTTTATGTTATTAATTTATTCTTATTTTCTAATATATGCATTTATTGCTATAAATTTCCCTACAAGTACTGTTTTTCACTGCATCCCACAAATTTTGATAATTGATTTTTCATTTTTATGTAGTTTAAAATATTTTTTGATAATTCTTTTACTCATGTGTTATTAATAAGTGTGTTTAATTCTCAAATATTTTGGAGACTTTCCAACTACCTTTCTGTTATTGATTTTTAGTTTAATTCCCCTTTGGTCTGAGAACATACTTTGTATGATATCTATTCTTTTAAATTTGTTAAGGAGTGTTTTATGGCCCAGATCTTGTTGAATGTTCCACTTGAGCTTGAGAAGAATGTGTGTTCTGCCACTGTTGAATGAAGCATTCTATAAATGTCAATTAGATCTAGTTGATTGATGGTGCCATTCAGTTCAACTATATCGTTACTGATTTTCTGCCTGCATCATCTATCAATTACTTTAAGACAGATGTTGAACTCTCTAAATATAATAGATGAATTGTCTGTTTCTCCTTCAGATTTATAAGTTTTTACCTCATGTATTTTGATGCTTTTTATTTTCAAGTACATATGTATTTAAGATTGTTGTGGGGTTTTCTTGTTTTTTAGTGAATTAAGCCCTCTATCACTAGGTAATATGACTCTTTATCCCTTCTGATACTATTTCTTGCTCTGAAGTCTGCTTTGTCTGAAATTAATAAAGCTACTTCAGTTTTCTTTTGATTAGTGTTAGTATGGTATATTTTCACCATTCCTTTACTTTTATCCTATCTGAGTGTTTACTTTTAAAGTGGATTTCTTATAGACAACTTATAGTTGAGTCTTGTTTTTTTAATCAACTCTGACAACTTTGGTATTTTTAATGATGTATTAATATCTATATTTGTAACTCTTTTCTACTGATTACATTTCTCCCTTGTTTTTTCTCCTCTTGATGTCTTCTTTTATTTTGAGAATTTTTTATAAATTCATTTTATGTCATGGCTTACCATATCAAACATTATTTTGAAAAAATTGTAGTTGCCCTAGTGCTCACAATATACATTTTTAACTAATAAAGCTCCACTTTCAAATGACAGTATAGTATTTCATATGCAGTGGGTGTACCTTATAATACAGTGTTCTTTATTTCTCCCTCTCACCCTTTTGGATATTGCTGTCATTCACCCAATTTGTCCAGATACTGTAATCACACAACATATTGTCTATTATTGTTTTAAACAGTTACCTTTTATTTATTTTTTTAATTTTAGTTTTTTTTAATACAGCAAGTTCTTATTACTTATCTATTCTATACACAGTAGTGTATATATGTCAATCCCAATCTCCCAATTCACCCCACAACCACCACCGCCCACCACCCCACTTTCCTCCCTTGGTGTCCATACATTTGTTCTCTATATTTGTGTCTGTATTTCTGCCTTGCAAACTGGTTCATCTGTACCATTTTTCTAGATTCCACATATATGCATTAATATACAATATTTGTTTTTCTCTTTCTGACTTCACTCTGTATGACAGTCTCTAGGTCCATTCTCATCTCTACAAATGACCCAATTTCGTTCCTTTTTATGGCTGAGTAATATTCCATTGTATATTTGTACCACATCTTCTTTACCCATTTGTCTGTTGATGGGCATTCAGGTTGCTTCCATGACCTGGCTATTGTAAATAGTGCTGCAATGAGCATTGGGGTTCATGTGTCTTCTTTTTTTTTTGGTACGCGGGCCTCTCACTGTTGTGGCCTCTCCCATTGCGGAGCACAGGCTCCGGATGCTCAGGCTCAGCGGCCATGGCTCATGGGCCTAGCTGCTCCGCAGCGTGTGGGATCTTCCCAGACCCGGGCATGAACCCATGTCCCCTGCATTGGCAGGCAGACTCTCAACCACTGCGCTACCAGGGAAGTCCCATGTGTCTTTTTGAATTATGGTTTTTTCTGGGTATATGTCCAGTAGTGGGATTGCTGGGTCATATGGTAATTCTATTTTTAGATTTTTAAGGAGCCTTCATACTGTTCTTCATAGTGGCTGTATCAATTTACATTCCCACCAACAGTGCAAGAGTGTTCCCTTTTCTCCACACCCTCTCCAGCATTAGTTGTTTGTAGATTTTCTGATGATGCTCATTCTAACTGGTATGAGGTGATACTTCATTGTAGTTTTGATTTGCATTTCTGTAATAATTAGTGATGCTGAGAAGTTTTTCATGTGCCTTTTGACCATAAACAGTTACTTTTTAAATCAATTAAGAATTAGAAAAATAAAATATTTTACACTCATTTATTAATTTTATGATTATCTTCCTTAATTTATATATATCTTAGTGTCTGACTTACATAATTTTTCTTCCACCTGAAGAATATATTTCAAAACTTCTTGATGGGCAAGTCTGCTGATGATGAATTTTCTCAGGTTTTTAAAATTTGTTTATTTTTTTCTGAAAAAATATTTCTCTTTGACATTTGAACAATATCTTTCTCAATATAGAATTCCAGGCTGGTGGCTTTTTCTTTCCATACTTCAGACTTTTTTTTCCACTCTCTTGCTTGCATGGTTTCTGATAAGAAGTCCACTGTAATTCATATCCATGTTTCTCTGTATATAATGCCCCCCCACCCCAATTTGGGCTTTGTTCTTTTTTCTTTGTCTGTTTTCTGTAACTTTAATACAATATGTGTTGGTGTATGGGAGGAGGGCAGTATTTCTCTTGCTTGGTGTTTACTGAGCTTCCTGATCTATAGTGGTTTGGTGTTTATTTTATATTTTGGAAAGTTCTTGACAATTATTATTTCAAATATTTCTTCTGCCCCATTCACTCATTCTTCTCTTTCTGATATACTAATTATTCATGTATTACATCTTTTGTTATTATACCACATTTCCTAAATGATTTGTTCTGTTTTATTTATTATTATTATGTTTTTCTTTTTTTTTGCACTTTAGTTTGGGAAGTTTCAGTAGTCTTATCTTCATGTGTGTTGACTTTTTCCTTGGCTGCATCAAGTTTACTGATGAGACCATGCAGGCATTCTTCATTATTACTATAGTATTTTTGATTTTTACTGTTTCTTTTTGATTCTTTCTTAGCATTTTTATTTCTTTTGCATGTTGCCTATTTTTTTCACTAGAGACCTTAACAAATTAATCATAGTTCTTTTATGTTCTCTGATAATTCCAACATGTGTGTCATATCTAGGTCTGGTTCTTATAATGCTTTGTCTCTTCAAACTATGTTTTTTTCTTGGGTCTTTTCATGCCTTGTAATTTTTTGCTGAAATCCAGCCATTTCAAATCTGGCAATAGAAACTGAGGTAAATAGGCCTTAAGTGTGAGGATTTATGTTACTCTGAATAGTAGTTGAGCTGTGTTTAATGTTTGCTGAAGCTATAGGTACCAGGGGCTTCAAATTCCTCTCATGTCCTTGTTTTAGTCAACACTAGAGCTTAGGGGTTTCCTGTATACTCCTCCTCAGAGAGAATGTTATGACTCATAACTTTTTCAGTTTTAATTTACTGCTATTGTATTACATTGGGTTCTTTTTTGTGTAATGGTAAAGTGTGGTTTAGAAATAGCATTCTATAATTTTCTTATTAAATCTTAGTTTTTTTTTCCCTAGAATGTGACCTCAGACCCTGGCCCTTGGAGTCAATCCTCTCAAACCCTGATGCTGCTTTATCAACTAAGTTTATGTAATATTATAAATCCTTTGTTGTCATTCAATAATCTTCCAAGTCTCTTCACCAAGAATAGACTCCATCTCAAGAAACCACTTTCTTTGCTCATCCATGAGAAGCAGCTCCTCAGTCATTAAAGTTTGATCATGAGATTGCAGCAATTCAGTCACATCTTCAGGCTCCACTTCTAATTCTAGTTCTCTTGCTATTTCTACCACATCTGTAGTTCCTTCCTTCACTAGTCGTGAACCCCTCCAAGTCATCCATGAGGGTTGGAATCAACTTCTTCAAACTCCTGTGTATGTTAATATTTTGACCTTTTCTCATAAATCACAAATGTTCTTCATGGAATCTAGAATGGTGAATCCTTTCCAGAAGGTTTTCAATTTATTTTGCCCAGATCCATCAGATGAATCATTATCTATGGCAGGTATAGCCTTACAAAATTTATTTCTTAAATAATAAGACTTGAAAGTAAAATTTACTCCTTGATCCATGGGCTGCAGAATGGATGTTGTGTTAACAGACATGAAAATGACATTAATCTCATTGTACATCTCCATCAGTACTCTTGGGTGATCAGGTGCATTGTTAATGAACAGTAGTATTTTGAAAGAAATCTCTTTTTTTTTCTGAGCAGCAGGTCTCAACTTTGGACTTAAAATATTCATTAAACCATGTTGTAAATAGATGTCATCCAGGCTTTGTTGTTCTGTTTATAGAGCACAAGTGGAGTAGATTTAGCATAATTCTTAAGAGCCCTAGGATTTTCAGAATGGAAAATGAACATTGGCTTTGATTTAAAGTTACCAGCTGTCATAGCCCCTAACAAGACAGTCAGCCTGTCCTCTGAAGCTTTGAAGCCAAGTATTGATTTCACCTCTCTAGCTACGAAAGTCGTAGATGGCATCTCCTTCTAACAGAAGGCTGTTTCATCTACAGTAAATATCTGTTTCTTAGTGTAGCCACCTTCATCCATTACCTTAGCCAGATCTTTTGTATAAGTTGCTGTATCTTCTACATTAGCACTTGCGGTTTTACCTTGCACTTTGATGTTATGGAGATGACCCTTTCCTTAAGCCTCATGGACAAGCCCCTGACAGTTTCAAGCTTTTCTTCTGCAGCTTGTTCACCTCTCTCAGCCTTCACAGAATTGAAAAATTTAGGGCTTTGCTTTGGATTAGGCTTTGGTTTAAGGGAATGTTGTGGCTGATTTGATTTTCTATGCAGACCATTAATAAACTTTCTCCATATCAGCAATAAGACTATTTTGCTTCCTTACCATTCCTGTGTTCACTGGAGTTACACTTAAAATATCCCTAAAGAACTTTTATTTTGCATTCACAACTTGGCTAACTGCTTTCAGCCTATCTCAGCTTTCGACGTGCCTTCCCCACTAAACTTAATCATTTCCAGCTTTTGATTTCAAGTGAGAGACATGTGACTCTTCCTTTTAGCCACTTCCTTACACTTAGAAGCCATTGTAAGGTTATTAATTGGCCTAATTTCAATATTTTTATGTCTCAGGGAATAGGGAGGCCAGAGAAGAGGAAGACAGATGGAGGAGCAGCTGGTCAGTGGAGCAGTCAGAACACACACCGCATTTATCAGTTACATTCGAAGTCTTATATCAGAGGGATTTGTGGTGTCCCAAAACAACTACAATTGTAACATCAAAAACCACTGATCACAGATCACCATAAAAAATATAATAAAGAAAAAGCTTGAAGTGTTGTGAGAATTACCAAAATATGACAGAGACACAAATTGAACAACTGCTGTTGAAAATGGCACCAATAGAATTGCTAGACTCAGGGCTGCTGCAAATCTTCAATGTGTAAAAAACCACCATATCTGTGACACACAATAAAGTGAAACACAATAAAACGAGGAATGCCTGTATACTATTGACATGCATTGTACTGGCCAAAAATATTTTCTCTAGGTTTCAATAATTTGTCAGACCATTTCTGCAATGGAAATATTTTTTACACATAAAAATTAAATTACATTGCATACTTCTTCTGGGGACACTAAGTACCCTGGAAAAAAACAATTTTTAAGTAAAGACATTCCTTTCCCAAAGACGATTGCTGCTCTCTACAGTTTTATCACAAATCTTAATAGAGTTTTATTTTAGTTGCCAAGTTATTTCAGTATGAAAAATGATCCCACAATTAAATGTTAAACAGTGATTCATTGTGTGACATTTCCCAATAAAGATAAAAATGATCAACTAAGTAAACAAGTTGTTGAGGTGGGATTTCTTCACCATCATTGTGAATGATTCATTTGTTTATCAGTGTTATCTGAAGGTGGCCCATGTTATGTGGCAGCTTCTATTTTCACATGAGCTCAGAGTCAGCTCTTTACTGCATCCATCAATGACCACAACAGCACAATAAGAGAAACCTTGACTCTGACACCAGCAGCAGTAGTATGCTGTGAGGAAGGTTTCTAGGAAAACCAGAGGACGGGTAACCTTGCAGCACACACAGAAAAACAAAATTGTGTTCTTATAACCCATCAGTCCCAGGCCTGCTCTCTCTCTAGGAGTCTCCATATGCTCTGTTCCACTGTGCTGGCTTCAGCCTCCTCCCTCTGATCCTGTCACCCTGTCTCTTCCTCACTGACCCTCTGCAAACAAAGAAACTTCATTGAGATCCATTTCCGCAAGACACAGAGTTAATCATAAATATTATTTTTCTGTTATACATATTCAAAAAGAAGCAAACATCTAATTTTTGAAACCACCCACATTTTTTCAATTTTAAGACAACTCCATAGTGGAGCATGGAGACTTCATAGAGGTTTTCAGTAAAAGCAGAGATAGGCAATAGAACAGGTGCTGCCACAGCCATGGATCCTACTGTCCAGAAGTATCAGCTGGGGCTGGGCCTGAGCAATGTTGCTGGTCCTATGATATGATATAAGCCTTCCCTTCAGATAGAACCAACCAGAAGATAATTCATCCTTTTGCATATAAATTTAGACTTAAATTTCTGGTTTCTCCTCAGCTCTCTGCTATCTCCCCATTATCCTCTGGGGAAAGAATTACCTTGATGACAAGAAAAGACCTCACCTTGTCTAATTTGGTGCTGATTATTGTTGAATCTGTTTAAGAAGCACAAAGTGGTTATACATTTTACTGAACAGGTTTTTATACTCTCTTATATCCTTAAGGAAACAGTCACTACAGCTTTGGAAAAGGAAAACATCCCGCAAGCAAAACAACACTTGAGCTGATATGACAGTGACGGTCTTATGGGCATCGCAGCATAGAGGTCTCTGAAGCACAGGTTTAGTAACGAAGGTGAGGCAGCTGAGTGGGGGTCAGGACCCAAGACAAGCTCATATGGCTCCCAGTACTTCTTCCCTCCCATCTTGTCTTGAAGCAAGCGATATAGAAAACTGGTTAAGAGTAGGCATTCCAGAACCAGACAGTTTGGAGATTAAAATCCTGGCTCTGCCACCGAGTAGCAGCATCACAGTGGGGGAGTTAATTTTTCTGTACCTCAGTGCCCTCATTGATTAAATGGGGGATAATAAAAGTACCTGAGTCTGACTATCATTTATTGCTGCATAATAAATCACCAAATATAGTGGTTTAGAACAGCAGCCATTGTGTTCTCTCTCACAGGTTTTGTGGGTCATCAATTCAGAAGGGCTCTGCTGGACAGAGTTAGCTCAGGGTCTCTGCTGGGGTTGTGGTAGTTGGGCAGTGACTGGAGCCAGAACTGGGGTTGAGTACATGAAGCAGTGAGGGACAGCTGTCATCTCTCTCCTCAGGGCAGTTGGGCTGCTATAAGGCAGCTGAAGGCTCTGAGGAGTATTCTAGAAGCAAAGCGGAAGCTGCATCGTCTTCAGAGAACCGACCTCAGAAATCACTCCACCAGACTCCGCAGATGGAGCAGTCACAACAGTTCCACTCTCAAGGAGATGCCACTTCTCTGGGAGGAGCATCAAAGTCTCAAGCCACACTCACCCATAGGCAGGGTGGCATTGGTGTGGTCATCTCTGCAAAGCACAGTCTGCTGCAAAGGGGTGCCCAGGGGTGTAAACAGGTTAGTTCACAGGAAGCACTCAGACTGTGCCAACCCTGAAAAAACACGAGGCTTACAGAGAGGTGCAGCCAGATCTCCAAAACTGGCATCTTTGAAAAAGCCAGATGAGGAGCCTGCATCCTGCATCTGGGGAGAGGCTCTCAGGAGCATTGGCTCCAAGTCAGCACTACAGAGGATGTGCCCGTTTAGGAATCCCTGTGCTCAGGCCTGGGATACCTCTCCAGGTGTGAGGAGTAGAAAAGACAAGGGCACCTGCTAAATGGCAAAAAGTGGTTCCATGTGCTACTTGCATTGACCCTATATAGACTGCCTGTGCTTGTGTGAGAGCTGAAAGAGGATTTGGTTGAAATTCAAGAAACAGGGTCTCAGAGGTTGCTTCGGTCTCCACATGCTCACGTTATTGGGGACCAGAACTTTCCATCCAACGCATGGCTTTTGATTCAGATGGACAGAGTCAGATCTGAACACTGCTGCTAAATGGCCCTAGAATCAAAGGAAACAGGGAGAGGAACCCATCACCACTGGTAGCTTCTGCATAGGACTCCTACCCTCTTTCTCTGCCCTTGACCTTGCCTTTCTTGGGCTTGCCTTTGGAATTTGGCTACTGCTCCTGGCTTGGCCTCACATGGATCCCCTTTGTGATCCCTCTCTATATACTCTGTAACCTGTCTCAAAGTTTTCCTGGTTCTACTTCTGAATCACTCTCCAATCTATCTCTGCTCCCTCCCCACTGTCTCTGCCTTCTCATTTCTCCCTATTTTTCCTTCCTCACATCTCACCCCTTCTTCTAACTAGTCCCAGTGCAGGTTGGTGCCTCCACCCCATTCTCTGAACTCCAAATGGTAATCTTACCATAAGGCTTCAAATACAGGTTTCATCGCTATAAGAAATGCTGTTATTATATAACAGACCTCTTTTTAAGAATAAGAAAATAGGTTATGGAAAATGTTAAGAGGTTCTGAATAATAATTTGAACTACATGTTCTGATTTTTATGCAGTTTCAATTTACCATGACATATAAGATCAGGATTTCTTTCTCATTCTCTCAGCTTCCCTCTCTGCAGCTCATGACATAGTTCAGTTATTATTTTTATATTGCCAATGTTTATAATGCTTACGTTCTATTCTATAACACAATTTCCATGCTTATTTAGCGTTGATATGAAGTGCAAACTGTTCCGAGGTTCAAGACCAGTTTTACTTCCCCATCTCATGCCTAATTTTTCAGTTGACTGCCTTTCACTGTTGGTAGGTCTTTTGTTTGTTTGTTTTCATTTTTTTTCTTCAAATTGAGCTTAAGGGTGTTGTGCTTCTTGAGATCTATCACGTTTGAGATGATCTGCCCAGAGCTATAATACTTGTATGGAATCTTTGTTTAGTGTACTATTCTAGGTCATGCTTTATGTCCCTTGGAATACTTAGAACTAATTTCACATCCTTATAAAATTGAATAGTGGCTAAGAGAAATCCAATACTGTGTCCATTCCTTTCCTAAATGCCCCTTTATAAGTGATTCCCTTGATGTTAATTAGTTTACCTGATCTTCCTGGATTATGGTAATAATTGTTATTATTATTATTATTTTGTGTGTGTGGTATGCGGGCCTCTCACTGTTGTGGCCTCTCCCGTTGCAGAGCACAGGCTCCGGCCGTGCAGGCTCAGTGGCCACGGCTCACGGGCCCAGCCACTCCGCAGCATGTGGGATCTACCCAGACCGGGGCACGAACCTGTGTCCCCTGCATCGGCAGGTGGACTCTCAACCACTGCACCACCAGGGAAGCCCAGTAATAATTATTTTTGATCTTCAGAATTAGGACAGTTTTCTCTCTGGGGAAGTTTTTCCTTGTGTATAAGAATGTGTGTTTTGTTCCATTTATTGGAGGTGACTTTTCAGGGACCTAGTTATCCTTAGATTATATCTTTGTCTCTCTTCCATATTGATCCTCTTCTCTCTAGTTAGTTTATTCATTTAAAAATCAAAGCTTTCTCCTTGTAATTCATTTGCCAGTGGTGACCATTCAGTTATTTGCTGTTATAACATTTTACTGGGTCTGAAATAATATGATCACTGTGTTGTTTGGTTCCCAGTTTAACTTAGGTCTGTAGTACTACTTTTGGTCTCATTCTATGGTTTTATCACCTCTTCTTTGAAATTTTGAATTCATGTTCTTATTAACCTATTCTGCAGAGTAAAGGAATCTTGGTAAATGTTCCTGTATTTCTCTGCTTAGGTTTTATTTTTTTTGAATATTTTAATGTGCCTTTGGCATGATACAATACCTGTGTCATCTATCTATCTATTTATCATCTATCTATCTATATTTTGGCTGCAGTGAGTCTGTATACTTGTCATATTGACTCTTTTCCTCCTGCTCAGGCTACTACATTTCTATGGTGTAGTGTGAGTGATTCATTCCCTCTCACCACGCAGTGTCTGAGGCCAGCCTGTTTCCTCTTTCTCATAACCACTGGAAGGCAGGTGTTGGGTGCTCAGAATTCTGGCAGGTCTTGGTATACTGGGGGTATGGTGAGCACCTCAATGTCAAGATGGAACCAGCACTGTTCTATATTGTTCTCTTTCTTACTCATTTCTCCCCAGCTCTTACTATCTCTGCTTTAAGAACAAGAGGAAAATGGGAAGGCCAACCACTCACTTTGCTTCTTTTCAGTTTTAGGGTTACTAGTGCAAATTTTCAAAATTAGTGGGCTTCTGGGTTGTGGGAAGAAGATTAACATTTGAGTCCTTCTGTGCCTTCCAGATATTCTAGAATGGTATATTTTTCTCATTAATCACCAGTTTTTTCAGTTTTTTGTGTTATATTGTAACCCCAGTCATCTGTGCTTTCTGGTGGCCAGTTTTGCTGCTGTGCTGCAATTCCAATCTGTCATCTTACTCATGACTTTTCTTCTAAATGAAATCTTCCATGGAGTCAATACTCATGTAGTTCAGACTCAAAGCATGGTTGTATCTGAAGTGCAATCTGCCACCAAAAAGAAATAATAAAATAATTTTAAAGGACTGTGTAGCTCACTTGCGCCTCCTGGAGGGTGTTAAGTGGCAGGTGGGTCATTAATCACTCACGTGTTTCTGCAACACCCCTCATGCTTCCCTTTTCTCCCTCCTGATTTTCTTGTTAAGTGGCAGGTGGGTCATTAATCACTCACATGTTTCTGCAACACCCCTCATGCTCCCCTTTTCTCCCTCCTGATTTTCTAACACCATACACACTCTTCCAAACTCAGAAACATTCTTCAGTCAGCTCTAGCCTAGCACATCTTGTGTCCCTTTCATCTTCTCTTTTCTCCCCAATTCTACTTCACAGTAGGTAAAATAACAGTTTAGGAGGAAAATCTCTCTCTCCTTGGAAGGTGGGAGAAAGGAATAAGCTGAATCCCCCCTAGAAGGGAGGGGAACAGAGGTTGGAAACTTTCATATGGTCATCACCTTAGTGCTGTGATATACAAGACAGATAGAAGTGCCTGCAGCTATTTTAACTAAAGAAAGGGTGGATACCCCCATCCCAACCTTAACCCCCCTGTCTCTCCAGTGCCCTCACTCCAACTGTATGGATTTGGGAGATACCTTGTAGGACCTTATCGCTTAGCAGAAGCCCCAGCTTGATGAGGCACTCCCAGGAACATAGACAATGTGACAACTCAGCATTGCAAATTGATGAAGGAAAGTCTGGACTCTTCAGTTTATGTGTTGGGACAATTGACTCGCTTACGATAAAAAAATAAAATTAGCTCACTTTACACGAAATGTATGTCCTTTGTGGGCTAATAATTTAAATGCAAAAAATAAAAGTATGAAAGTTTAAAAGAAAATACATCTTTACTACATCAGGGTAGGAAATAGTTTCTTAGAAAAGACAAAAGAGCAGAAAACATAGAGGAAAATATAGACAAATTTTATATATTGGAATAATAAAATAGTTATGCTCCAAAAAAGCCAAAACAAGCACAATTTTTAAAAAGCTGCTGGGTAGAAGGAGCTATTTGCCAAGCAAATTCTGGTAGCCAGAATACATAAAGAACTCCTGCAAATCAAGATAAAACCCAACAATACAACAAAGTACAATACCTGGGAGAAAATATGTGCATGAGAGAAAACCACCTGGTCCATCAACATTTAATAAATCCTTCACTTCCTTAGAAATCAGGCAAACTCAGTGAAGACAACAAAGGAATGGTATTTCATTCTCATCAGACTGGAAATAAACACCCAAAAAGCAAAAAAGCAAGTCTGATAGTTTAAAGTGTTAGTAAGGATGCAGGCCTGCAGGTTCTACTAGTGAAAGTGAAAATTGGTATAACTGCATTAGACAGCCATTCGGCAATGTCTGTAAAAGAGAAGATGCACATCCTTTAGGTCTCTTCCGTTCTACTAATAAGTAAATATTCTCCAGACGCTCTTGCACATCAAAGGAGGCATGTCAAAGAGGCTCATTGCAGACTGGTTTGCAATAAAGTAAAAGACGAAACAAAATGTAAATGCTTATCAGTAAGAAAATAATTAAGTTATGATGTATTAATACAATTAAATACTACTGGTCTCTTCCGTTCTACTAATAAGTAAATATTCTCCAGACGCTCTTGCACATCAAAGGAGGCATGTCAAAGAGGCTCATTGCAGACTGGTTTGCAATAAAGTAAAAGACGAAACAAAATGTAAATGCTTATTAATACAATTAAATACTATGCAGACTTAAATGTATGATCTAGATCCGCAATGAATGAGTCTCAGAAAATAAAGCCAAATGAAAGAAGTTTGCTATTGAAAAGCACAGTATGTCATTTTTGTAAATTTAAAATACTTAGAAAAAGTATTATATGCTACTTATGAATTCATATAAAAGAGGTACAAGTGTAAAAACACTAACTTCATGGTGACTCCCCCAAGGAAGAGGAGGGAGGAAATGTAGGGGATATGATAGGGGTGTGAAGGATATTACAACAATCTAAAGTGTTTTATTTGTAAAACAGAACATGAAGCAAATAGGACAAACATATCAACACTTGTTTGTCATATTACTCACCTTACTTTTTGAAAGTTTGAAATATTTCCTAATAAACACCAGGAAAGAGAGAAGAAAGGAAGCTGGCTGCTGCAGGATGAAGTCCACCTTCTCTGGTGGGCCCTCCAAGTCCCCATGATATGTCTCAGCCTCCTGCTTCAGCCTCATCTTTGTCCACATCCTCCCTCAGACCACACTTGTGCTTTCAATGTATGAATTCCCTGTAGATTCACACGCGGTGTTCCTCCCTCACACCTCCATCCTCCTGTTCCTGTGGGGTCCTCAGCATTTCCTCCTCTGTGATGCTGACCCTCCCATCTGGGCTAGTTGGCTGTTTTTATATCATCTCATACTTAAAATCTTTATTCATTTATCACAACAGTTTGTACATATCCACATGTATGTGTTGGATAGATTGAGAACATGCTGAGGGCTGAGCTTATGTCTATACCCAAAATTCAGTCTAAAACCAACTGGGGCTCAGGGAGTGTTTGTTGAACTAGTTGACTTGACCTCAGGCATGCTCTTGGCCATCTCCTGGTGGGTCACTTGGAGCTGCCATGGAGGCCAGTGCTCCCAGGCCCACCTTGGGCTGGTGGAGGAGGGCTACAGTCACATGTTACAGGTGTAGGTGCTGCAAACAATGCTGACCTTGTTTCTTCTCATTTGGGGAATGAAGAAACATTTTAAAAAAATGAATTAAAAAAAAGGCTTTTATTTCTATTTCAGCTTTGGGGGCTTATAAAAGTCTTACCCTCCACCCTCACAAGTCTGCTCCTACCTCGATTCTTTGCTTTCAAGGACTGGATTCATTTTTTTTTTTTTTCTGCTCTAGTGATGGAGAGCTAAATCATTGCTGTGGGTCCCTACTCTTAAGTACCTTCCATAATTACATCATTTACTCGTCTGACACTCCTGCGAAGTATGTAATCCTGTCTCCATTTCACAAATGAGTAGACAGAGATTCAGAAAGGCAAAATGACCCCTGCAACTTGCAGTCATGCAGCAAGGACCAAGTCCAGAAATTCTCCCCAGGGTGGTGTAATTCTGTGCTCAGTGCTCTGCATCTTCCGACCAGCCTGCTCCCCCCCAAAGCACCCTGGCCCTACTGCTCCTCACTGTCAGTGTGGTCGAGGATTGGATCAGCAGAGCAGACATGCTGATAGCAGAGATGTGTCTGAGCCAGTCTGGAGGGAAGGCAGTTAATGACAAGCAGCCTCGTTACTCTGGGGCAATCGCACACAATTAACAGATTTGCTAATTTTATAATTCCTACCTTTCTAATAAACATACAGTTTCATTTCATATGTGGGGTTATTATTCATTTATCAATATGAGATTGCTCCCCTTTGAAGCATAAGTAGAAAAGCAGTGGGAGGGTGCATCGGAGCTGAGCGATGTTCAGTGTCACATGGGCAAAGGCAGAATGTACTGCTATTCATAAGACTTTGTCAGTGTGCTGGCATCTCTGAGGGCAGAATACTCTATGTAGATGAAATCATTAGCAAAATTGCACAGCTAATTAAGGGCAAATTAATTATAAGCCTGTACAAATAGCAACTTGTCATACATCATTGGTAAATAATCGCTAAAGAGGTGTTTGGAACGTATTCATTGTCTTAAAAATACCAACTGGACAGTTTATCCTCCATAGATCAGCTTGTTCAAATGTGTTTCTCTCTTTATCTCAGGCTCTGAGAAGTAAATTTCAGGTTGTGATTCCAGACAGGTATCTCACCTCCTGGGTATATCTGGGGAAGAGCTGGAGGAGATGGAGAGAGATGTCCCACTCTCCAGCAAAGGGTAACAAACCATCAAATTGCAAAAATGTTGTAGGTGTTGTTACAACAGAATTCCTTTTCTACTCTTACTTTTCAATACTTACATTTAAAGTATTGAAAAGGACAGCAAAGGAGAGATGACACCTGTTTGGACAAGAGAGTACATCTGGCTGCTTCTAGACAATGCCCTGCAGCCCCATCATACACACCACAGGGTGATGATAATATAATAGCATAGGATGGGCACAATTATATTTAAAATAATTAGCATTCTTGCCATGCACTCTCATTAGGTTGGAATGTGACTAGCCTAAATTTGGAAGTCCTTTTACAAAGGTTCATGAGGCCATAAATTAAGTCTGCTCTTTGTGGAGTTGCTAGTGCAAAAACAAGTGGTGCAATCAGCCCAAAGACCATTGTATGCTAGTTGGGCTGTGCATGGGGCCAGTGTGGATGGATGTGCCTGGATGAAAGCTTATTTGTGTCTTCTAGTGTCACCCTGAGGTCACTGTGGGTAGGTTAGTGTTGTGGTTCTGCTGGATGGGCAAGGGTGCTGGCAGGACATTCATGGTTACTGACTTAGGAGGGAGAAAAGAGAGAAAGGGAGAGATTGAGATAGAGAATAAACATGGAGAAGGCAGTTATAAGAACAATGTGGATTCTTCACAGGACCTGTTCAGTCCTTTCTCTTCCAGGGCCTTGGGGTCTATCTCTCATCTGAGGTCATCAGGAAAGGAAACAAACCAGCTCCTACTGGACGTTGGAGTGGTCTGTGTTGTGACAGGTTCTGGGCTGACTCAGAAGCTAATGGTTACAGCTATTTACTGTGGGACCAGTGGTGACAGGAGCCTCCATGCAGCCAGGTGGGAAGAGGGAGAGGGAAAGCGAAGCAGCTGTGAGAAAGAACACGGCCAGCTCTGCAGAGACCGGATGGCCAGCTCAAGTCCTCCTGCACTGCCCACTAGCTGTCCAAATGCTAACAAGCATCAGTCTCTCTAAGCTGAGGATGATTGAAAAGTTATGGACTGAATTGTGTCCCCCCACCCCAAATTCATATGTTGAAGCCTTAATCCCCAGTACTGCAGAATGTGACTGTATTTGGACATAGAGTCTTCAAAGAGGTAATTAAGTTAAAGTGTGGCCATTGATGTGGACCTAATCCAATGTGATGGTATCCTTGTAAGAAAAGGAGATTAGGACACAGACACGCACAGAGGAAAGAACAGGTGAAGACACAGGGAGAAGGTAGCTGTCTACATGCCAAGGAAAGGCCTTAGGAAGAAGCAACCCTGCCAACACCTTGACTTCTAGTCTCTGGAACTGAGAGAGAGAGTGACACAGAGGCAGAGAGAAACAGAGGCAGAGAGAGACACAGAGAGAGAGAGAGAGAGAGAGACAGAGACAGAGACAGAGGAAGTGAGAGAGAGAGAGGGAGAGGCATTTATTTTAAGGAATTGGCTCATGCAGTTATGGAGGCTTGCAAGTCCCAAATCGGCAGGGTGAGTCAGAAGACTGGAGACTAAGAGAAGAGCTGACGCTGCAGTTCTGGTTGGAAGGCCGTCTGCTGCAGAATCCCTTCTTGCTCAGGGAAAGTCAGTCTTTTGCTATTCAGGCCTTCAACTTATTGGATGAGGCCCACCCACATAATTGGGGGCAATCTGCTTTCCTCAAACTCCACTAATTTAATCTCAACAAAAACCACCCTCACATTTAACCAAAATATAGGCGTCCCAAATTCAACTTCTTCTTGGCTGTTTACTAGCTATGACCAGGCCCAGTTAATCTCTCTGAGCCTCAGTTTTCCTACCTGAAAATGGGGATAATGATACCTATGCTGGTTATCATTTGTTTCCTGCTTCCTGCATCCTCCTCCCATCCCTGTCACATGCTCTATGCTATATGTTCTGGAAGGCTGACTTATATGGACTGCTTCACCTGGACTTCCTTGTCTTCTTGTTTCTAAAACAATAACAGCATTGAGGTTGAGAACCCTTCCCTGCAGTGCTCAGAGCTTCCCGGAAGCATTTCAGTTCTTCACTCCTAATATAAGCAGAAAGCCAAGGACATCTGACAGAGCCTGTAATATGACAAAGATCAAAACAAACAGAAAACACACTTAGAGGAAAGAGAGACAGGGAGAAGGAAAAAAGCCTGTCCATTGTATCCTCAGAGAAATAAGGGAAGGCAATGCTGTGAAAAAGCGATAGAGGATGTCATAGAAATTTAAGTGAGAAAGTAGACATCCAGAGAGCACAAGTCCACATGCTAGGGTTTTTGTGAAATGTAAATATGATGAGCGACTGTGGGGCTGGGCAGGTCCTAGTACTGATTGCTTGTTTACCACTTGGTTGGGGGGAGGGGGGCTGCACAAGGTACCTGTTTCCGGACATTCCAGGCACTTCTTATTCTGGGTCTTTAGTAGCAATATCTCTGGTGTTCCATTGGTATATTAACTTCTCATTGCTGCTATAACAAATTACCACAAACTCAGTGGTTAGAAACAAAACAAATTTATTATCTTACAGTTCTAGAGGCCAGAAGTCTAAAATCAAGGCGTGGGCAGAGCCACATTTTTTTGGAGGCTGCAGGAGAGAATCCGTTTCCTTGTCTTTTCCAGCATCCAGAGCTGCCCGCATTCCTTGACTTCTCCTTCCTCAGCCTTCAAAGCTCATCCCCCAACCTCTTCTTCTGTCACCACATCTCCTTTTTCTGAATTTAAACCCTTTTGCCTCTCTCTTATAAAGACCCTTGTGACTACATTGGGCCCACCTTGATAATCCAGACTAATCTCTCCATCTCAAGATTCTTAATGCAACTGCATCTGTAAAGTAATTGTAATTGTGGTGTGTGTGATGGGGCTGTAATTACATCCCTTTTGCCATGTAAGGTAACATATTCCCAGGTTCTAGGGATAATGGTGTGGACATTATGGGAGGTCTATCATTCTGCCCATCATAGTTGGTATCTGTCTTTATAACTCCTCTGTTCTAGATCTCATTCTTGAATCTGGGGGCACAGAGAAGAGACTTCACAGTCTGCAGGAGACATGGTCAAATAAGCAAATAACTCTAATGTCTGCAGAATGACACTTTGGTAAGGACTTTTGCAAGTGGCTAAGAGATGGTGCAGACTGGGTTCTCACCTTCTGGGAGATTACAGTCCAGTGGGGAAGAAAACGTGTGAATGAATGTACCTCATGTCATTAGGGGTGCCTCCAGCTCCTACCTAGAAGCTGGTTTTACTTTTCCAGTGACTGCCTGTTGAAACTCCCTTCCCAATGGGAAGTAGCCACCTCAACAGTTCCCCAAGGCTTCCAGAACTCTCCAGTCACATGTTTTTGATTGAAAAGGAGTCTCATTTCTGTTCTTTAAGTTTCAGCCATGTTCCTTTTAAAGCATCAGCTTCACAAAAGCTTTCCTTCCCTCCACCCAGTGCAGGCTGGACTTGTGGCTCTGACTCTTAGTGTGGATGGGCTGAGCAGGGGATATGGGCTGGTCTTGGGCACCTCCCCATCACCTCATGGAGGGAGAGAGAACAGAGGCAGATGGCTCTGACTTACCTGCCCATGCTCATTGCATAGCAAGGTGTGGATCTTAATGTTTCTCTGTCTGCCTTTGACTGACCATTGGGTCCCTCAGTGTGCAAGCATTTGTTGGTTACTTTGGGGCCAACTGGCTCAGGCTTGGCCTCTTCTTCTTTACCAAAGCCCCTGCAGGAGGCATTCCCCTTACTCCAGCTTCTCATCAACAGGATTTCTTTGCCTATCAGACAGGCTTCTAGGGTGGAATCCCTTCCATGGGTCTCACCTCATGGAAAAATCAGTCTCCTTTCAGCTCTATCATCTCTCTCCTATTTCTTCACCCCCAATCCAGAAGGACCTGGTGCCCATTCTCAGAGGCTTTTCAACTCTGAGTAAAAGGTGATCTCCAGCCTAGGTATAGGTGCTTGGGAGCAGGGGTGATGAGGGTCCTCAGAGATTGTCCTAGACCCTTCCTCCCTGGACTCAGCTTAGAGAGTTGCTCCTCCCAAAACGTATATTGTCTCTTGCACAGAAAATGTAAGTCTGAGCCCTTGGTGCTCCATCCTGAGTGGTGTCAAGTTCAAAGGGCTCAGCTTAAAAGGCAAAGCAACACAAGCTTTCCTCATCAGCTCCTCTTCAAGGATATTAAGAAGAGTTAAAGCTCAATATCAGCAATATTTTCCATGCTCCCTTTTTCAAATCTCTATTTTTTATACCTTACCCTCTCCAGTGTTTTTCACTCACCAAACCCGCCTGCATATAAAACATAAAACCATCTCCTTGGTGTCCACAGCCAGGGCACCCTGCTTCCTGCCCTCTTTTCCATCTCCCAGTGCTGTGCTGGGAACATTGACCTAGTCTCCCACAGTGTAGATTCCTGTCTGACCACTTCCTGCTGATCATCTCCATCCCACAGGCCTGGGAGACCAAAGTCACACAACAGGTGCTAGAGAGCAGGAATCCTTTGAAAGGCAGAGGTAGGGGAGGGAAAGAGGAAGGGGAACTTGGACTGGCAATTTCAATATTTTCACAGGGGGTTGGGGGAGGGGAAAGTCTGCGTAGCCCACAGTGGTCATTTCATATTGTCATATGTGTGATAATATGCCTGTAGTATAGAAGGTATATGAGGTAGAGAAACAGGACATAATACTAGTTTTCTCTTAACTGAAAACCAACCTTGCCAAAATATTTCATGAATATTGAATGAACTGGGAAGTGCCTTGAAGTTCTCTGGATGCTAGGCTGGGCACATGGTAAGCACCCTGATAGACTGCCAGAATGGTAGAATGTGATGTCTAAAGGGGAGGGAAAATGCCTGTGGATAAAGAACAGAGCTGTTCTCAGGTGTCGTGAATGTCCATTTCTTGTGTTGACCACACTTTAGTCATGGATTCTTTGGTTCTACCCAAAGCCTTGCCTGTGGAGCTTGGGCCTAATGTCCCCACAGTCCCTCCTCCGCACCCCCACACCACTGCTCTCTATGTGTGCCAGAGGCTGGGCCTTCCTACAGTCCATTTTTCTCTGCTCTCCATTGCATCCCCAAGTTAGAACACACCTGGGTTGTAAGGCAGCACTGCATAGGATTTGCTCTTAGAGTTATCTAATGAACTGTAAAGGGCTCTATAAATGACGGTGCAGGGTGACTGAGAGCCTGCTCCAAAGGACAGTAAAACAGGTGCCATAGAAAATTGTGAATCATTGTCTAAGCTCCCTGAGCCACTGGTTTCCCTGCAGGACACAGCACAACCACACAAGCTGTTTCCCCAGATAACCACTGAGACAGCCTGCTCTTTGTGGGGTGATGCACGCACTCGTCAGACTGTCCTCAATTTTATACTTGCTAAGCAGTGCAGGACCATCTGCAGGTGATATAATACTCCTTACTACCCCAGTGACAAAAGGAGTCGTGGAGAATGAATGAACAATTTTTGTGCTGAGCCGTCACCGGTACGTCTCCATTTGGGCTGGATTCATAACATTTATAATGGGATGGAGCAGAGAAGATCTACTGCTCTGGTAAGAAGGTCAACAGCTGTCAGCCAGCCTTTATGATTTCTTCCTTTGAAAAAAAAAAAACATGTTTGGAAATGTCTCACTTTCATTTTCTCCTTCTTCATCTGTACTAAATGGCTCCTAGCATTGCTGTGTATGCATTGAAGCACCTCAAATTGTCCCCACTCTACTTCTATAGTGTCATAGTAGTATTTTCAATAATGCTAGACAAGATAGCAACCTGGCATTCAGAACTTAAATTGTCAATCTTTCCTTTCCCTCCTAGAAAACTAGGCAAGCACATACAAGAGAACAAGACAATGACACTGGAAATGGGTATTTAGGGAGAACAATGATAAATTACTACAGTGGATTATTTAATAATTTATTAGGAGATTACACCTGCATTAACAAATTTGAGCCTCACCAACACTTTGTAAAATTGACAAACCATGTATTGATGTTCCTCTTTATAAGGGAGGAAATACCCAAGATCACGTGGTTATTAAGAGGCAGGCTGGATGGAACTGGGTCCAACTACAAACCCAGGACTTTTGCTCCTATTCTCTGTGAGAACCCACTTGGCAAAGATACTACTGAGAGGGCTTTATGACAACTGAATATACTTTATACAGAGCTTAACTAAATAAGCACATTCATACTACACAGAGTATCTAAACGGGGTGTGTGTGTGTATGCGTGTGTGTTATATGGATATTTCAAAAATCAAACTACAGCTTTCTGAACTCTTGACTGACAGACTGTTTTACAATTTTATTTAGCTCTTTGATGTGCATGTTTATTTCTCTAATATAGCAGGAAGACAAAAAAATTGGTCCAGAGAAAGAAGCTGGAGTTTGTATCCAGCTGAAGTCCAGCTCCTGACATGAAGGCCAGTTGGTCACCCAGCCTGATGTCATTTCCTCTTCTTGTGACCACTGAGTGGACCCATTAAGACAGGGGCCTGTGGGCCTCTGCAGCTCTCTGGGGGATTTCATCAACGCAGGGCTGTGTCCTAGGCACAGCATGGTGCTGTCCACATAGCAAGTGGTCAATACCTGCTGATGTTAGTTATATTCCAAGATATGAGGACTGAGGTGTTTTCTTTCCTCTACTTCCTTAAAGAATAATATTGTATAAAGAGTCTTAACTGAAGAGGAGACTATCAAAACTCTGAGAAAAATGTATATCAAAGAGGGATAGAGTAGTCTCACATTTAGCAGTTTGCCAAGTCTTGCAGTTTTAGTGGAACAAGACACAGTTAAGAAGTGCTGAAAGGCAGGCTTTGTCTTCCTGGCTTCAAGGTTTTACTCTCAGAAAGAAGTCTGGAAAAAACACCACCAACAGTAGCAAACACATTTGTTCTGATATGATTAAGAGATTGTACTTGTATGGGTATATCTTGTGTTTAACTTGCAACTTTTTCCCTTAATTAGTGGCTATCCTCATTAAATATTGTTAGAATATCAGAACTGATACTAATTAATTGACTGCTCAGATACACCAGTATAGCTAAGGGGTACTGTCAAGGCGGGGAATCCTAATACATGAAGTGCCCAGCCCAGAGGCTGCTCTCCAATCTCCACAGGCAAGGCAGAACCAACCACAACAAACACCCAACCAGGGAAATCTCTCTTCCTGTGGGTCTCAAATTCCACTCCTCCTCCAAGAGATATCAAGCAGCCTTTCCTGCAGAAATGCTTTTCTCAAGCTGCCCAGTGGGTGCCCCAATGGCCCCATTTTAATCAGGCAGACCAAAATAACATCCCAGAGGTTCAGGTCATTAAATTGTCATTGGAACCACAGCCCACAAAGTAAGCCCAGGAGCTATGTGCTAAACCTAAACATGTGCTAAACTACATGATTTAAATAGAATCCAGTCTTCTACATTACAGTTAAAATGTCTAGGATACAATAGAAAACCACCCACCATAGCAACATTTAGGAAAATCACAACTTGAATGCGAAAAGGCAGTCAAATGATGCCAACAGTAACACATCAGATGTTAGAATGATCTGACCATGATCTTAAAGCAGGCATAGTAAAAATACTTCAAAAATATTCTCTTGAAATAAATGAAAATCTCAGTGAAGAAATAGAAGCTGTGAAAAAATAATCAAATGGAAATGATCACATTGTACATTTTAAATATATACAATTTCATTTGTCAATCGTACCTCAATAAAGCCTAGAAAAATAATACGAGAAATCAAATAACAGAAATTTAGAACAAAACCTCCTCAGGGGGCTTAACAGTAGAGTGGAAATGACAGAATATAGAGTCAATGAACTTGGGCACCTATCAACAGAATTACTCAATCTGAATAATTAGTAGTAAACAGATTAAAAAAATAAATAGCTAGAGTCTCAGGGACATGAGGGATAATAATAATAATAAACCTATCCTTGGTACAAAGGATACAAAGTCCCAGAAAGAGGGGAGAAAGAGTGAAGATAAACAAGTATTCAAAATTATAATGGCTGAAACTTCCTAAATTTAGTGAGACACAAATCTCTACGTAATTTGGAGCAAACCCGAAACAGGATAAACTCAAGAAAACCCATGCCAACACATATAATAATTAAAATTCAAAAATTTAAAGACAGATATGGAAGTAACCTAAGTGTCCATCAACATATGAATGGATAGGCAAGATGTGGTATATATATACAATGGAATACCACTCAGCCATAAGAAAGAATAAAATTTTGCCACTTGCAGCAACATGGATGGACTTGGAGGACATTATGCTAAGTGAAATAAGTCATACAGAGAAAGACAAATACTGTATGATATCACTTATATGTGGAATCTAAAAAATACAACAAACTAGTGAACATAACAAAAAAGAGGCAGACACAGTTACAGAGAATGAACTAGTGGCTACCAGTTGAGGGTGAGGGGCAATATAGGGGTGGGAGAGTAGAGATACAAGCTATTGGCTCAAGGATGTATTGTACAACATGGGAAATGTAGCCAATATTTTGGAATAACTGTAAATGGAAAGTAACCTTTAAAATTGTATAAAAAATTTAAAAATATTTAAAAAAAATTAAAAAGTGAAGAAAATGAAAGACAAAGAAAAATCTTAAAAGCAGCTAGAGAGAAATTATACATTGCCATTAGAGCAACACAAATTTGAATAAAAGTGCGTACCTAATTAGAACACATGGAGACTAGAAAAAAGATGTTACAATGTTTTAAAGTAAACATTTATTTTCACATAAAAATTTGTATGTTAACGTTAATAGCAGCTGTATTCATAATAGCAAGAATTGGACAGAAGCTAGACATCCTTCAACAGGTAGAATAGTTAAGCAAACTCAAACTGTGGTACTTAAAAAAAGAAGATGGAGAAGGAGGAAGAGGCAGAGGAGGATTAGCAGGGAGAAGGAGAAGTGGATGGGGAAGAGGAAGGGCTATTGACACTTGGATGCATCTCAAAGGAAACATGCTATTTCAAAAAGAAAAATAAAGTCAACCCCAAAAGGTTATGTGTTGCCTGATTCCATTTATATAACGCCTTAAAATGACTTAATTTTAGAAATAGAGAACAAATTAGGGGTTGCCAGGGGCTAGGGATGGATTGGCAGAGAGAAGTGGCTGTGATTATGAAAGGGAAACACAAGGTATTCTGTGGTCATGAAACTGTCCTGTATCTTGACTGAGGTGATGGATACACAAACCTATGGATGTGTTAAATTTGTATGGAACTAAAATGCAACACAGCACACACACACACACACACACACACACACACACACACACACAAATAGTAAAAATACACAGGGAGAATCTGAATTGGAGGATTGTATCAATGTAGGTATCCAGGTTGTTATACTGTAGTATGGTTTTGCAAGATGTTACCATTAGGGGAAACTGGGTAAAGAGCACATGGGATCTGATCTGTCTGCATTATTTCTTTCTTTATTTTATTTTATTTTTTTTTTGTGGTACGCGGGCCTCTCACTGTTGTGGCCTCTCCTGTTGTGGAGCACAGGCTCTGGACACGCAGGCCCAGCGGCCGTGGCCCACGGGTGCAGCCGCTCCGTGGCTCGTGGGATCCTCCTGGACCGGGGCACGAACCCGTGTCCCCTGCATCAGCAGGAGGACTCTCAACCACTGCGCCACCAGGGAAGCCCCTCTCTACATTATTTCTTAATTAATATTATTTCTAATACATGTGGAGTTATAATTATCTCAATATACTTGTCAATTAAATAAAAGTAAATCCACAGATACTCTGGACAAGAAATAAACATTTCCAGCACCTCAGCCAACCTCCCCACAATCCATTCTGATCTTAACCTCCTTCCTTGTTACAGGTAACATCTATCCTGATTTTTAACCAGGTGTTTAAAATTTTTAACAAGATTTTAACAATTTAAACAAGGATTTTAAACTAACAATCAGGTAGTACTTGTCTCTGCCTTCTTTCTCTCAACTTTTTGTTAATGAGATATTATTCATATTTATAATATTTAATTGTTTATCCATTTGGATAGTTTAGACACTTGGATAGTTTCCAGTTTGGAGCTCTTGGGAATAATGCTGTTATGATCACATTTGATGTGTCTTTCAGTACGCATGTGCATACCTGGGAATCAGATTGCTAAGTGATAGAGTATCTTCAAATTTAATAGGTTCTTCCAAACAGTTTCCCCAAGTTGTACAGATTTACACCCCGATAGGTTTGTTTAGAGTTCTGGTTGCTCCATATACTTGATAATGCTTGATGTCAGTCTTTTTTAAAAATTGTTTTATTTAATATCTTTATTGTAGTATAATTGCTTTACAGTGTTGTGTTAGTTTCTGCTGTATAACAAAGTGAATCAGCTATATGTATACATATATCCCCATATCCCCTTCCTCTAGAAAAAAAAATGGTTCTGATGAACCTAGGGGCAGGACAGGAGTAAAGACACAGACATAGAGAATGGACTTGAGGACATGGGGAGGGGGAAGGGTAAGCTGGGATGAAGTGAGAGAATAGCACCGACATATATACGCTACCAAATGTAAAATAGATAGCTAGTGGGAAGCAGCTGCATAGCACAGGCAGATCATCTCTGTGCTTTGTGACCACCTAGAGGGGTGGGATAGGGTGGGTGGGAGGCAGATGCAAGATGTCAGTCTTTTTAACTTCAGCTTTTCCAATTCCTGCGTATTGGTATCTCAATATGGTTTTAATTTGCTTTTCTTGAGAATAAATAACATTGAGCAATTTTCATGTGCATTATAACTTTTTAGTGTTTTCTTTAGAGAAATGTCTCTTTATTGACCATTTGAGTAGGTTTACCTGTCAAAGCTTACAAATTCTTTACATATTCTGTATATAGACTGTTTTTGGTTATATGTGTTTCAAATAATTTCTCCCATTTTGTGACTTGAGTTTTTACTATCTCTTAGTGGTTTCTTTTAATGACTCAAATTTCTTAGTCTTAATGAAATCCAGTTTTATCAGTATTTTCCATTATACTTAATAAGATTATTAAGATTATTCTTAATCTTGTTTAGAAACTCTTTGCTTACCCCAAGGTCATGAAGCTATTTGCCTTTATTATATTCTAAAAATGTTATTATTATCATTATTTACATTTAGACATAAGTATATCGTGTGAGGTAGGAGTATTGCTATCCAGTTTACCCATCACTATTTACTGAATAAAACTTATTGTTTTCTCAGTGTTCTTTGTTGCCAAGTTTGTCATGCATCAGTTTTTCATGTGTCAGTCTGTCCTTGACTCTTTATTCTGTTTCATTGGTCTGTTTATCTATAACATATTTATTGTAGCTTTTCTGTAAGGCTGGCTATCTGGTAGTTTTAATCTTTCATTTTCTTTTTTCAAGAGTGTCTCAGCTAGACTTGTCATTTTAAGGTAACATACAAATTTTTAGAATCAACCTGTAATTTTCCAGATACTGCAAGTATATTGATTAAGGTGTCTTCAGATCTATATTTGAGAAGAATTAATATTTGTAGAATACAAAATCTTCCAGTCCATGTATGGAGCTTTATTTATTTGGTCATTTGTGTTCACTTTGTTGATATGTGAACTTGGCTAGGCTGCAGTCCTCAGCTATTCAAACACTAATCTAGGTGTTGTTGTGAAAGAATTTTGCAGATGTAATTAAAGCCCTAAACAGTTGACAGTCAGGGAGATTATCCTGAATAATCTGGATGCGGTTTATTGACTCTACTGGAAACCTTTAAAAGCAGGGCTGAAATTTCCCCAGGAGGGAGGAGAAATTTCAACTGGATGATAGCTTCAGCCCTGCCCATGAACTTCCTTTCCTGATTGCCTTTCCTACAGATTTTGGACTTGTTTAGTCACTATTGCATAAGCCAATTTCTTATAATATATCAAATATATATTCAGTTCTATTTCTTTAGTCAAACACAGACTGATAAAGCCTTTTAAAATTTCAGTGAAAGTTTCCTAATTTTCAATATATAGATCTTGTGCATATTTTGCTGTATTTATGTATTTTATGTCTTTTAATACTATTTTTATGGTACCATTCTAAAAGTACAGTACATTCATTGTGTACTATAATTCTTCTGGTATAGAGAATTACATTTGATTTTGCATCCAGTTATTCTGCTAAATTAACTTATAAATTCTATTAATTTATTTGTGGGTTACTTTGTCATGTCACCTGAAGATAATGACTGCTTGTCATCTCTTTTCAAATTCTTAAAATTTTATTTCTTTTCCTGCCTTTAGTTTACTAAGTAGAATGCCCCATATAAGGTTGAATAGCAAGAATCCCTGACTTTTATCCCTGATATCAGAGGGGAACTTTTGACATTTCACAAATGAGTATTATATCTGTGTAGAGTCTCTGTAGAAACTCTTTATCAGATTAATTATGTTCACTTCTATTCTTTGTGAAGATTATTTTTATCATAAATGATGAATTTTATCAAATCTATTGACATATTGTATAACTATTTCCTTTATTTTGTTAATGTAGTTCATTATAATGATTTTTGAATGTTGAACCAAATTTGAAGGCTTTTTTTTTTTTTTTTGCATTCCTGGAATAAAATTATTGAGTTGGCCAAAAAGCTCGTTCACGTTTTTCTGTAAGATGGCATGGAAACCCTGAATGATCTCTGTGGCCAATCCAATACCTTTATATAATAGTTATAATAGTTCTTTTTATATTTCATTGAATTTGGTCCACAAATATATTGTTTAGGACTTTTGCATTTGTGTTCATGAGACATATTTGCTTGTTATTTTCCTCTTTCGTAATGTCCTTGACAGGTTTTAGCATCCAGAGTATTTTTCTTTCATAAAATTAGTTGGGAAGAAGTCTTTCTTTTTCAGTTCTCTGAGAGAGTTTCTATAAGATTGAGACTTGTTTTATGGCTAATATATGGTTAATTTTGATAAATACTCTGTGTATATTTGACTGGAACTCTACGTTCAGTATTCTATGTTTATGAATCAAATCAAGTTTGGTAATATTGTTGAAATTTTCTGTATACTGGTTGATATTTTAATCAATTTGTCTTATCCATTACTGAGAAAGCTTTCAATATACTTATATATATTTCTATTTCTACTTTTAGGTCTGTCAGTTTTAGCTTCATGTATTTGAGGCTATGCTTTTGCATGCATACAGAGGTGCATTTGTTATATCTTCCTGGTGAATTAAAACATCTTTTTATTCTTTTTGTCTCTAGTAATGCTTCCTGCCTTAAAGTCTGCTTTGCCTTATATTAATATAGGCATATCAACTCTCTCTTGATTTGCGTTTGCATAGTATTTTACAGCCTTTTTCTTTCAATCATTTTGCATTCTTACTATTCAACTTGAGTCTCCTACAAGCAGCATATTTTTATCATTTTTAATCCACACTGATGATCTTTGCCTTTTACTTGGAAAGTTTAGTTCACTAACATTTAGAGTAATTGTTGATATATTTTCTTTCTATTTGTTCCTCTACTTCTCCTTTCTCATCTCTGTTCTTTTTCTCTCTCTTTTTGTCTTACTTTAAATTCATTTTTACTGTAACGCTTTCATCATATTTTCTTGTTAGTTATATGTTCTTAATTATTACATTAGCAATTGCCATAGAGACTACAAGATTAATTCCAGACTTATTAAAGTTTAATAAAATTAGTCTTTTTCACTTTGTGGACAGTACAAAGGCTTCGGAGTACTCAGCCTCCTGCCTGATCCCTATTACATAGCTCTTCAGTGTTTACATTTTCTGTAATGTAGTTACGCATCTCAGATTTTTGGTGTTGTGTTTGTTTGTATTAATTAGTCAATAATCACTTAGATTTATCCTTTGTGCTGCTCTTCATTCTCTCCTGCATCTGAGGGCAGTCAATTGCATGACGCTTATGATTCTTAATGACCCCTCTATTGACTTTGGCCTTGGGCAGTGGGATATAAACAGATGTGATTATACCATGTCTGGGCAGAAGCTTTATGCATGATTGTGTGGATCAGCTCCACATTTCACTCTTCACTGCTTCCATAAGAATCCATCACGTTCTTGCTAAGGGCTGTTCTTTCCCATCCCATCACTGCTGATGAGTAATAAATTTGGTTGTGTGAGGTATTAACTTTGTTATGCAGAAAAGATAGTTGTAAGTAAACTGAGCTTCCATTTAAGGACATTTTCCTTCTACCTACAGAACACCTTTAGTGCAGGTATGCTGGGAAATTTGAAAACTTTTTCATTTCACATTCACTTCTTTTGCATTCTTTATTGAAGTATAACATAAATACTAATAAGTACACAGATGGATGAATTTTCACAACAGTAAATACACCTTTGTAACCAGGATCCAGGTCCAGAAGCATAACACTATCAGCATCACAGAAACACCCTCCTGACGCTTCCTCCTCAGTGGTGGTAGAAATTTCCAAATCAATGGCTCCCCTGATTTTAAATACCATACATTCATTTTGCCTATTTTTGAACTTTATATAAAGGGACTCTTACAGTGTGTATCTTTTATCTGATTTATTTTGCTCATGAGTCTGTAATATATAATTATATCAAGTTTTACATCTTTTTTTTTTTTTAATTAATTTATTTATTTAATTTTTGGCTGCGTTGGGTCTTCGTTTCTGTGCGAGGGCTTTCTCTAGTTGCGGCCAGCAGGGGCCACTCTTCATCGCGGTGCACGGGCCTCTCACTATCGCGGCCTCTCTTGTTGAGGAGCACTGGCTCCAGACGCGCAGGCTCAGTAGCTGTGGCTCACGGGCTTAGTTGTTCCGCGGCATGTGGGATCTTCCCAGACCAGGGCTCGAACCCGTGTCCCCTGCATTAGCAGGCGGATTCTCAACCGCTGCGCCACCAGGGAAACCCAAGTTTTACATCTTTAATATATTAGGCTATTTCTCTCTTTCTTTGTACCTCTTCATCCTTGCTGGGACTACGTCACTTTTTAAAATACTTGATTGTTTTGTTACTTTTTCTTTCATGCATATGCTTTGTGATTACTGTTCTTCTCCTGCATGTCAGGCACTATGTAGCCAACGTGAATGCAGACATAACCAGCACGCTGTCTTGGCTTTAGTAGGCTCACAGTATAAGGGGCCTGCAGGTAAATAAGTAGTGTGATAACTGTCACAATTGAGATAACTATAAGATCCTGATTATTATGTAATAAGTGGATAAAGGAAGGACAAAATGAACTGTTTGCTATGTCCATTGCAGCCGAATTCAATTATTAATTATATCATTATGAGCACTTATGTACTAGGCACCTGGTACTAGTCTAAGATATAGCAAAAGTTATGACTTCTAACTTTGCAGTGGGGTTAGCACACACCCTACACAAATAAAACAATAAGTGAATGATGTCAGTCAGTGATGACTGCTGTAAGTGGAGTGCATCAGAGTGCAGTAAATGAGGGGCACTTGGCGGGAAGTGCTGAGGCTCTGAGGTGGTAACAGTGTAGCTCAGTCAAGGACAGAAAGGTCAGTGTGTCCTCATGACCAAGGTAGTGGTGAGTGGCATGGCATGAGACCGATGAAGCCAATGAGACCCACATGGAAAGTTTTAAAAGCCATAATGGGGAGTTCGATTTTCATTCTGGGTTTAAAGAAATCCAGTGCACTCCTTGAAGCTGAAGGTGTAGAATCAAAGAAGGAGGATGCTCAATGTGCTCAAAGAAAGAATAGAAGTGATAACCCAGGAGACAACGAGCCCCTAGTCTTGCTGCAATTTTAGGTACAAGAAATGGTTGTGATAAGCCTGAAGAGACAGATCGTGAAGGGCTTTGAATGCCAGGCTCAGAGTCTGAGACTTTACCCAAAAGGGCAACAAAATTTACTGAAGGATGAAATGTGAGAAAGGGACATGAGCAAATAGAAGTTTTGGATATTGATCTGAGGGTGTGTTAAGCATGGCTTAAAGGAAGGAGGACACATATTACCCCTTAGACCTGATAAGGCTTGTGCTTAGCAAACTTGTATATTTGATAAGACACCTTAGGAAGAAAATTAGAGAAAACATGACCTTTTTGCCTTCAGACTTCCTGTTTTCAGACCCACTGTCTGTGAAGCCTGATAAATGTGGACCACATCCTGAGGGGGAGGTCTGTGAACAAGGGCACGGGAGTGGGAACATGGTCTCAGTTCCTCCTCCTGTTCTCTGAGGCATGGTTCTTGATCATTCTTGTCCCTCTAAGAGAAGGCAGTCCATGACTGTTCTTTCTGTGCTGTTTATGGAAGAGGCTGAGTGAGGGTGCAGAGTGGACCACATTGATGGTTGGAAAGCCTGAGTGAGGAGGGATTGGAATTAAACACAGTAGGGAGCCACTGGTGGCTTTTGAGCAGGGGAGGGTGTGGAAAAATAGACATCTAGGAAAATTTGCCTGGCAGTGGAAGGCAAGATAGCTATAGAAGCATCATTTTGATAATGGAGCCAGTAAAAAGCAGTAGGATTTAAAAAAACTCATTACTTATAATGTTGGTCTTCATTCAAAAGGGATGATATAAGTACCTGAATATTTATGTTTCTAAATATGGAGAAAGCATAGTTCTCAGAGGGACATAATGATATTTTTGAGTTTTAGCCAGAAAGATATTATATGAATTGAAATAGTTTCTGTATATATTATCACATTTTATTCCCATCACCCTTAAGAAGTAAGAAAGTATAAGCAATAGTCTCATCTTCAGAAAAGGAAGATAAGCCAGCATTTAAGCCCTTTCCAATAGTTGAGGATGGCCACAGAGCTTAGAGGACAATGGCGGTAATCTTTTTAATCAGGTCACTGGGGTTAATTCTACAAGTGGGGCTAATTCAAGTCCATATGAAGGCCTTGACTCTAAGTTTCAGCCCTGTTTGTCCAATAGAACTTTAGGCCATAATGCCAATGTTCTGTACCTCAGCTGTCAAATACGGTATCTACTGGCCACATCTGGCTTTTGTAGGCTTGAAACATGGCTGATGTGACTAAAAAATCTTATTTTATTTAATTTTAGGTAACTTAAATTTACATTCACACACCTACATGTGACCTGTGACTCCAGCCGGAGCTCACTGCTCCTCCCTGGACTGTCTCCTGGGCTTTTACTCATCCATCTGTCAAATCTTGGGTTGTTTTTTCATGCTCATGGACCAGAGAAACAGCTTTTTACTGGGCAGAAGGGGGAGGCATCAGTATACTGGTTCAGAGTCTTTCAAGGTGCATTTGATATGATAAAAGGTCTCTGTAGTCACATGGGGTTGAGCAGCTCTGAGTTAAACAAAGGTAAGTGAGGTCTTTACTGAAGGATATTTTTGAGCCTTTTCAATGCTAATGCCCCTTTTAAAACCAAAAGAGAAGAGATCCAGTAACTATAGGCACATTTTCACAGGACAGATATCATACCAGGGAGTATATTTTAGAAAACTGGCTTTGGAGAAAGAAAATGTGTCTGAGCCACTTACTGGCAATGTGACCTTGAACTACTTCTTTATTTTGCTTATCTTCAGTTCCCTTATTCACAAAATGCTAAAAATATCTCCTAACTCCGAGGGTTGCTGTGAGTATGTGCTTACTTAGAGGCGATTAAGACATGGTTCCCCCCCCGCCCCGTAAGCCCAGGTCTGGCTGTTAATCATGGACATGAACTGTACAAAGATGTGCAATTCTAACAGAAATGACACAAAACCTGCTGATGGACAAAAGGTTTTAAAATCTCTCCTTTCACCCTCATTCTCTCTGACTTACCCAGAGATATGCAGTTTCCCGAGTGGGTTTGCATTTATAAAGTGTTGTTTCCTTGAGCAGTCTGCATTGCCCTCCCCTACTTTTGTAGCCTTCTTGATATGGGTCTAAATATTCCTTGTCTGGTTTATACCATTGAATTTTAATGTTTGGATGTTGAGTAATGCAGGAACAGCTATTGACAAAGGAAGGACACACAGTTTGGCAGCCCCATACTGCCAATCACTGACAGAAAGGGGTCTTGTGTTTTGAAAGTTGACTCACTGCAGTTCTGTGTTTGCCCAATGAATGGAAGCCTGGAAGGTAGAATATTAAGTCAAGGAGGATTATTTCTGAGTCTTAAGATCTGATGGAATTTTCCTTGCTAGGTTTTGGACCGTGAGACATAAATGTCTGTTATTTATGCCACTCAGCCTATGATATTTTGTTACAGGGGTCCCAGGTGACTAAGATAACCACCTCAGAGAATGCCTTTTTTTTTTTTTTTTTTTTTTGAGAATGCCTTTTTTTGTTGTTGGCTGTGATTGTGTCTGATGATTCTCTACATAGCCAAGTAAAGACTATGCATTTCCTGGCATACAATAATTGTCCAATACGTGTTGATGGAACTGCACTGTGGGGCAAGCCTGGGCCTTCCACACAGTGCAACACATACTTTTTACCGCCTCTGGACTCATATCGTGGCAGAGCAACTACGTAATTGGGAAATGCTTGTTTTTGAGAGAAAGGGCAGAAAGTAAAGCCAAATAGATTGGTTTTACATGAAAAAGACCTTTCCCCCATGAAAGGTGGGAAGGGGCTATAGGAGTACGGACACGGAGATGAAGGCCCTGCATAAGAAAACAGGTCTGTGTCTACAGGGGTCGGCCACGGGGGGGATGAACTAGATCCTTGAGCTGTGGGGTTCACCAGAGCCCGTTCTCAGGGCAGGGCTGCTTCTCTGATGGGTCAGGGCTGGGACCTGCCAGCTGCCCTTCACTCTTTCACCTGCTGCCTCAGCCTGTGAAGTTATTTCCCCCATTTATTTTGCTGTTCCTTCACTCTGAAAGAAACCCTGTTACTTTAGGGCCGCAGTCTGGAGAACTGCTGGCCAAGCTGTCTCTGATAGCAGAGACAGTGGGCGTGGAGCATGGACTGTCAGCAAAGTAGGATTTCCCAGGACAACCCTGGAGAGAGAGAGAGAGAGACAGACAGAGAGAGAGAGAACGAAGCTGGCCGCAGAAATGAGGGTACATGAGTCCCTGTGAGGAAGGTGAATGCCCTTTGGGGTACACAGTGTCCTTGGGCAGCTCTGGGGAATAAGCCAGCAGAGCAGAGGGCTCCCCGGCACCCGCGGCTCAGCAAAGCATGCTGAAGAAGACACGCTAGACTTCACTGCCCCACACAAAGGAGAAGTGAAGTGTCTGCATCTGCCCATATCCCAGAAACACAAAGCAGCGGTGACTGTCAGCACCCCAGGTAATCAAGGTGGCCGCAGCCAGACTCCCCATCCCCCTACTGAGCCAGAATGGAAGAGGAAGGAAAGAAACTGCAAAGGAAGTGCTGCTACTTTGGGGCAAGAGCTTCTGAAACCTGTCCTGGGACATGTGCAGAAGGGAGGGCCTTGTCCTGAAAGGTCTTGTGATCCTCCAGCAAGCAGCCCAGAAAACCATGCTACTGTATGGAACATTCCTTGGATTTTAGTAAAAGTCAGGTTGCCATTGTTTTTCCAAAGTTCCCAAGAGGTGCTGTGGGCTCTATCTCCCATCATGGTGTCACCTGAGGTGTCTCAGGAGTGCAGCCAGATCGATTATTGCCATTGTGACTAGGCAAGACTTATAATAATGAGTTAGGTCAAGTTTAATAATACTTACAAAACATCGTGGCTCCGAGACTTTACCAGGATATCCTGATAAAGAAAACCGGACTTGTATGAAGGAAGGTTGTGTGGCAATGGAAAGGGTCTGTCTATGCTGGGTTCAAATTCAAATTCAAATTAATTGTTGAATGAAATGTGAGGTCTTCTTGAAGATGTTCAGCCCCATAAGCCTCGACCTCCTCATCTGTAAAACGGGGTGGGGCTGTGCCTGCCCCACATCTTTTTAGACAAATTTTGTACAGGTCTAGTGTGAGGATACTCCTTTGTTTACACAATATTTGTTCACGCATTGAACTTGGAAGGTAACCCACTTATCTTGGGCAATAACATACAGTTGCATAAAATTATAAACACTTTCAGGTAGGATTTGGAATTCATCTTGTTTAATAAAGTGAAAAAAAATCATTAAAGAAATCATTAAAGGGATTTTAGTCAAAAACCAGGATTAGTGGTATCTCTGGTCCTTTTTACATACAACAAATTACTACTACAGCTCTTTGTGAAGTATTTTCTAAGCATCATTTCCAATCAAACACTCAAACTAGTAGTTGCTAGGTTCAAAATCATTACACCATTAAAGAAAGAGGGGTCACCACTTTCGTTCAAGTCAGGAAGTACCTTTGTGGTATATCAAGTACTAAACATAACCCCTCCCCACACCCCCAAAGAAATTGAAGGGCCAAACAGGGAAGAGTCCACAATGTAGAAGAGGCTGTGTCAGTAGCAAGTCCTTGGTTTGGAGTCAGAAAGCTCTACGATCCAATAATGGCTTCACCAGCTGTGGGACTTCAGGCAGGTTCCTCCATATCTCTGATCTTTCTGCACCATCAGTTGTAAAATGAGGATGATAATGGCTCACAGGGCTGTTGTGTTACATAATATAATGGTTTTAAAAATGGTTAATTTTTATAACTAGCAAATATATTGACATAATGCCTGGCATCTAATGAGCATGCAAAGATGACCTCACTTCACTTGTATATTAGTGACCTTATTTTTAAAATGTTTGTGTGCCAATTTTAGGACCCAATGGAGGAGAAGAGCTGTCATCCCATTTGCACATCCCTGGGCACACTTGCCTTTGTAATCACAGTTTCACTTGCCGATGGAAGCTCAGCTCATGGTGCACTCTGACGCTGACTGCTTTCTCAGCCATCTGCCTATGTGAATGGGGGTATTCCCTACTACCTACTACATTTGCTTTGCTCAGACCCACAAAGCTGAGTAATAAATAATAAGATATTGCTGGTTATGGTTGCTGACAGATGCAGGAGATAGGATAGCCCATGTATGTCTGATACTAAAACTACTGAATTTCTGTCTTATGAATGTCTCTCAACCTCTGTATTCCTCCCTCTTTCATTCTAGAAAGGGAGTTCCGTGAAATAATAGGTTATAATTACAAATGCCAGTTCTAACTTATTCATTTTTGGTTTTCTTAAGGGCAGTCTACTATTTCTTTAGAAGAGTAGCAATAACACTGATAACAATGATAATAGCACTCTGTAGACATTTGACATATCTATACTGTATGATACCCTCCATGGTCGCTATTTATTATTCCCATTTTATGGATGAAGAAAATAAGGCTCAGAGATGTTAAGCAGTTAACTTCAGGCTATTCAGCAAGTAAAAGGCAGAATTTAAATTCAAACCTAGGTCAGTTTGGTGCCAAAGCCCTGTGAACTTTCTCCTGTACATGGACCTCCTTTTTGGTTTGGTATTTCCAGTCTCCTGTACAGGGTCTGATTCTAAGTATCTGTTAAATGAGTAAACGGATGAATGGCTGAATGAAGAATGGATGGTTGGAGGGGTTTACTTCAAACTCCTTTTGTAACCATGATTCATTGAGAGGCACATTTTTTTTTCTGGCCAAATTAACACATTTTTCTCTTGCTTGGTCATGTATCCCCTTGGGACAAATGACTCTGATGGGCTAACCTACTTTTTACGCTTCCCAGCAGCTCTTGCCAGGTGGGGAATTAGCTGTTTGCATCTGCACTTAGAATACATTCTAGTTGAGGAGGCAGAGCCTGGACAGGAGAGAGAAGAAATGGGCTTCTGCATTGCTTTCCTCTCCTGCAATGTTTGCAGAAATCTGGAGATTAACAGAGCGTGAGGGAACTTGCGTGGAGAAATTTACTGGCAGGCATGATAACAGGAAGAAGCCCCTGTCCCCAATAACAGCATAGAGCATGTTGGAGGGTTCCTGCCTGTACAGAACTTCCCTGACTCAGGGACCTGGGCAGGTGGTCTTCTCAGACTGCTGTTTATTGAAAACAGGAAAACAAGGCAGACTCAAGTACAGAGGCAGTTACCACTGTGAGGGTCTCCTACCTCAAGAGAGAATAGAAAGTCTAGATGTGAGTGCCTGGAAGGTGCATGGAGCCAGGGCTTCATAAACAGCAGCTGTTTTAATGGATCTTTCCATCAGATGTGAACTCAGCCTGGCCGCTTCCTCCACAGCGACAATGCTCTTCACCCCCAGAGCCCCAGTCTCCCACCCCCAGCAACTTGCTCAAGGTCACAATATTCAGATACCCAGCTGGTGCTGGAACTCAAGGCATCCACTCTGTCATCTGTGCTTTCTAACCCTGACCCAGGGCTGCTCTGTGCCCGGTGCCTTCCTGAGCACTTTACACAGGTAATCTCATTTCATAGCCATGACTGCCCTATTTTTACAACAATTTTATGTACCAAAAAACTCAGACTCAGGTAAAAACACACCCAGGGCACATCATTGGCAAATTGTGCCTTGAGGTATGTGCCCATGTGTGGCTGAAACTTTAACCTTTAGTCACCATTTGTGATGCTCTTTTCCTGTTGTGCCATCTTGCTGTTAGGTGACAAGGTCTTTGCACTTACCTGGCTAAGCTCTGGGTCACCAGCTGCTGGCACCCTCAGGTCCGAGACATTTCAGCAGGGAGTGGCCTCTGCAGGGACCTTCTGTCTATTTCAGAAGCCTGTCCTGTTAGGTCCTCCTGGTTTTCTGCCGGGGCTTCAGAAAGATCATTGCAGGGCCTCTGTCTGCCAAGAGGCTGAGAAATCCTTGGGTGATTTTTGAGCCCCCTTTAATTAAGAGACAGCACCAGAAGCTGCTAGAGCACTGGACATCTATCTTTGACTAAAAGGTCGCCAGCTGAGGGACAAGGGGATGAATCAAAACATTTAGGGTCAACCTTTCACACTGAAAGTCATCCACAGCCAATGAGTGATTTCATTTTGAGGAGCATGTGCTGTGTTGTACAGACAGAGACATGCAGCTTTTCTTATTCTTGTTTTGACACTGAATCACAAACAAAACCTTGTCTACATGCATGCTGTTTAACAAAGGAAGGAGCGCAGGGGAAGGGTTCTCACTAATGGCTTGTTCATTAATTTAAAACAGGTTTGTAATCATAAGTTCATTCTCTAAATCTGTTTCTGTTTTGTAAATAAGTTTATTGTACCATTTTATTTTTAGATTTCCCAGGTAAGCGATATCATACAATATTTCTTTCTCTGTCAGACTTACTTCAAGGACCTACTGTATAGCACAGGAAACTCTGCTCAATATTCTGTAACAACCTAATTGGGGAAAGAATGTGAAAAAGAATAGATACATGTATATGTATAACCGCATCACTTTGTTGTACACCTGAAATTAACATTGTTAATCAACTATACTCCCATATAAAATAAAAAGTTTAAAAAAAACAGGTTTCTCTCAGATTCTTCATTCATTCATTCAGTCATTGATAAAATATTAACCCACCATCTGCTAAGTAATTGACAGTGAACTGAGGTTATGGTTGTAATCATCATACAAAAAAGAAATGATTCTTGTTCTTGTAGAATCAGCCTGGTTGAGCGATAGCCAGTAATTAAAGAACACACTTGAGTGTAAAATTTAAAAAGTCCTAGCCAGGTGTTTGGCCTAGTCAGGTAGGTCAAGAGAAGCTTTGTTGAGAACATGTCTCTCCAGCTGATATCTGACTTAATTAAGTGAAGAGAGGAAGGAAACACTCCAGATAAAGGAAGCAGCATGTGCAGAGGCCCTGTGGCAGGTAGGAGTACGCTGATTAGGAAAGACCTAAAGATGGTGAGTGGGTGAGGCAGAGAGGCCCCCAAGAAGCTGAGGAAATGGGGGAGGAGTGATGGACCAGACAGAATTTGGGCACCATATTCAAAGGGTTGCTTTGTCTGTTTTTGTTTCTTATTTTTATCCATTAAAGGGTTTTTTAGCAAATCATTGGCATTATCACATGTGTTTGTTTGCTTATTTTAAATATTACTCTGGCTATGGTCCAAAGAACTGATTACAAAGAGTCAGAGAGGATTTGAGGAAACCAGTTTAAAGACAGTTGCAGCCGTCCAGGGAAAAAGGAAGGTGGCTTGGACCAGGTGGTGACGGTCTTGACAGTGAAGAAAAAAGGACAGATGTGCAAAATACTTAGGAGATAAAAACCATTTATGCAAATAGGGGTTTGGCTTGAGCAGAGCTCCCACCAGCCTCCTGAGCAGCTTGAAGCCAGGGAGAGACTCTGCACACTCAGATCTGGCATCCAGGTAGGTCTGCAAACTAAGCCCCAACCCCTGTTCTCTGCATGGGTGAAAGCTTTTGGTTTTACTTTTTTGCAGCTCATCTGAGCCCCTGTGAGTTACAGCAGGCTGAGTGCAGGGTATAGTTCCTGTTTGGCCTTAGTTTCCTACTTTGTTAAATGAGGAAGGAGGACCAGACTTTATTCAGCTCTGTGGCTGGCAGTTCTTATGTGGCTGGCAGTTCTTATGACAAATGTGCATTTTGAAGGCCTCATGGAGATGCTTGTATTCTTGACTCCTAGTGTTCACTTGTTAACTGTAGCCTCTTATACATAAGGGATGGGTTTACACTCCTTTCCACACTTCTCAGTGGGTGCACCATGAGCATTTGCTGATTTGATTTCATTTGATTTGACTTGAATGTTGGCTTCAAAGCCAAGATTTGAACCAGACAGACTGAGAAAACCTGGCAGTCTTGACCTGTGTTCTGGCCTGTCAGTCACTGCAGTGGGATATGGTGTGAGCTAGGTCAGCATGCATGCAAAGGGGGTGGGTGGTAAGAAGCGACGGGCACCCCTTAGCTGATACAGGCAGAGGGGTGTCTACAGGATCAACCTCTTAATTTTTATACTTGGATTTGTAATGCATGCACATGGTTAAAAGATCAAACAACCCTAAGAAAGATCACAATAAAACAGCTGACCCCTCACTGCATAACTCCCCAGCCTTCAGTTTCAAGATTTTTGACTTTCTTCTTGCCTTTACCGTCATACTTCTAAATATAATGCCAATACTACTGCTTTTGTACTTATCATCTTCATGTATCATTTGTTGATACATGAGGTTAGGATTTAGCCCTCTCATATCTCTCACCACATCTCTTTCCTTTACCCTCAGAGGCCCCCCATCTTTCCAACTGAGTTATAGCACTATTTTTTTTTTTTTTTTTTACTAAATCTATGTTCACAAATGAACTTATTTACAAAACAGAAACGGATTCATAGACTTAGAGAATGAACTTACGGTTACCAGGGAGAAGGGTGGGAGGATGGGGAGGGATAGTTAGGGAGTTTGGGACTGACATGTACCCAATACTATATCTAAAATGGATACCCAACAAGGACCTACTGTATAGCACAGGGAACTCGGCTCAATACTGTGTAATGACCTAGATGGGAAAAGAATCTGAAAAAGAATACATACATGTGTATGTATAACTGAATCACTTTGCTGTACACCTGAAACTGACACAGCATTGTAAATCAACTATACTCCAATATAAAATAAAAAGTTAAATATATGTTCACTGTACCCCACACTCATCCATACTCATCCAAATTGTGTTTAGGTGTACAGGTCCTGGGTCCTAGATGTCAGCACAGGGAACTGGAAGAAGCTGAAACAAAGAGGAATTTTACCCCCATCCTCACTTTCCCTCAAACTCCATTGAATTTTCAGGCACATGTTGTTTGGGAGATGGCACTTTTTCTAAGAAACATGCATTATCTGGGTTCTATCTGTGGAATATTTTTTCTCTTCGATCTGTGGGTGTGAAACCGATATTGTGATACTTGTATATGTTCTGTTAACTGTTTAACTCATTATAAAAATGAGGCGAAAGGGAATTCCCTGGTGGTCCAGTGGTTAGGACTCCATTGCAGGGTGCACAGGTTCCATCCCTGGTCGGGGAACTAAGATCTCGCATGCCTCACTGTGTGTCCAAAAAAAATGAGGCCAGAGATTATGGGATGATCAACTCAGCTCTGGACTTGCTGGAGGAATGACACCCTTTCCTGGCTGAAGACAGCTCATGCTCCAGCTGTTGAAAGAATCCTGACACTCTCCAGATGTTAAGGATTTCTCAGCATAAGAATAAAATATGAGCTATAAATCTGAGCAGAATTTGAAGTAGGGGGATAACATAAAATTCTTTGGATATTTTGCTTCTGGGAAAAATGCAAAAGACATGTTTTCCTATTCTTTTTGCTAAGTAAAACTAAAAATCTTGGATGTTATATAGAAAACAAACCTAGGAAGCCTCTGAAAAGTGGAGAGAAGAGGGTAGCCTGGCTATGCACCTCAGACCTGAGGAACAACGTGGTAGAGTTTCATGGAGATTTCTTTCTTTCTTTCTTTTTTTTCCCCTCATATATCCCAGACTTGTGAAAATCCCAGTGGGCACAGACTTATGTCCTGTTGTGCCAATAATTACCTTGAATGTAAATGGTTTAAGTATGCCAATTAAAAGATAGAAATTAGAAGAGTAGATTTTAAAACATGACCCACAATATCCTGCCTGCAAGAAACTCACATCAAATACAATGAATTAGGCAGGTTGAAAGTGAAAGGATAAAAAAATAGATATCATACATATACTAATCAAAGGAAGACATAAATGGCTATGTTAGTGTCAGATAAAGTAGACTTCAGAGAAAGAAAATTACCAGAGACAGAGAGAGACATTATACAATGATAAAATGGTCATTCAACCAAGATGACACAGTAATCCTAAATGTGTTTGACCAAGCAACAGATATAAAGCAAAAACTGATAGAACTAAAAGGACACATGAACAAGTTGACGATTATAGTTAAGAGATGTTAAGATTCTTCTGTCATCAATTGATAGAACAAATAAACAGAAACACAGAAAGGATGTAGGAAAACTCAACAACATCAGCAACCAAGAGGATCTAATTGACATTTATAGAGCATTCTGCCCCAAAATAGCAGAATAACATTTTTTTCAAGTGCACATGGGATATATACTAAAATAGATACTATCCGGGGCCATAAGACAAACTTCAGCAAAACTTAGAAAAATTGAAATCATACAAAGTGTGTTCTCTGATCACACTGGAAATCACTAACAGAAATAAAAGTATAGTTTCCAAATACATGGAAACTAACAACACATGTCTAAGTAATCCATAGTCAATGTCTCATAGGAAATTTAAAAACACACTAAATGGAAAGAAAATGAAACTACAACATAAGAAAATTTGTGAGACACAGCTAAAGCAATGCTGAAAGGTAAATTTATAGCATTAGATTCATACATTAGAAAATAGGAAACATCATAAATCAATAATTTATTCTCGAATCTCAAGAACATAGAAAAAGAATAAAATGCATCCAAAGCAGATAGAAGGAAGGAAACAATAAAAGTAAGAACAGAAATTAATGAAATTGAAAACTAAAACAATTGGAAAAAACAATGAAACAAAACTTACTCTTTGTAAAGATTTTTAAAAATGAAAAATATGTTGCAAAACTAACAAAATAAGTGAGAAGTTACAAATTGCTAATATCAGAAATGAAACAGAATATATTACCACATTTCCTGCAGACATCATGGGGATAATAAAGGAATGTCACAAAAAATTCTACACACATAAATATACAAGTTAGACAATTCTTCAAAAAACACAAAATACCATACCTCATCCAATATGAAATAGATACTGTGAATAGCTGTGTAACTATTAAGGAAATTGAATTCTTAATTTTAAAACTCTACTCAGAGATCTCCAAGCTCAGATGATTTCACTGGGAATTTTTCCAGACATTGATAGAAGCATTATCAAATCTAGACCATTTCTCATGGATTATGGAAGAGGAGGAAACATTTCTTGATTCATTTTTAGGAAGGTAGCAATTACCCTGATTGCAAAACTAGACAAAGACAGTTTAAAAAAAAAGAGAGAGAAAACCATAGACCAATAATCTTCATGAATATAGATGCAAAACTTCTTAACAAATATTGAAACATAGAATTCAGCAATATATAGCAAGAATTATATACCATGACAAAGTAGGGTTTATTCCAAAGATGGAAGGCTGGTCAGATTGATTTGAAAATCAATCTATGTAATCCATCATGATATTAAGCCAAAGAGGAAATATCACATGAGCATATCAATCAATGCAGAAAAATGGTTTGCCAAAAATCCAACACCCTTTCATGATTAAAACAAACAAACAAAACAAACAAACAAACATGTCTTACAGTAAACTAGGAATAGAGGAGAACTTAAACTGGTAAAGAACATCTACAAACACCTACAGCTAACATTATCCTTATTGGTGAAAAATTGAATGCTTCCCCCCAAGATTGAGAACATTGTAAAATTGTCTGCTCTCATTACTCTTATTCAAAAAGGTGCTGAATGTTCTAGCTAGTACAACAAGGCAAGAAAAGGAACTTAAACTTATATAGATTGGAAGGAAAAATAAAATTGTCCCTATACACACATGACATAATTGTCTATGTGGAAAATTCCAAGGAATCTACAAATAAACACTAGAACTAGTAAGTGAGTTCAACAAGATCATAGGAATCCAGATAAGCATACAAAAATAAATTGTATTTGTACATACTAGCAATAAACACATGGGCACCAAAAATTAAAATACAACAATTTAAATCTATAAATCTAACAAGGAAATGAAATACTTAGTTGTATTTCTAACAAAACATGTATAGAGCTTGTAATTGTGAAAACTACAAAATATTGATCAAAGAAACCTAAGTAATATCAAAGAAGGCATTCATGAATTAGAAGACCCAATAGTAAAGATAAAATTCTCCTCAAGTTGGTATACAGGTTTAACCCTGCTGTTTTCAAAATCCCAGCTATAGGGATCTTTTGTAGCTATAAAGATCATTACAAAAAATTTATGGAATGGCAATTGAACTTGAGTGGTTAAAATGATTGTCGAAAGAATAATCACCCTACCTAATTTCAAAATTATATAGCTCCAGTAAATACTGTATGGTCTTGGAGGAATGCTAGATACATATAGTTAAATGGAACAGAATAGAGAACCCAGCAGTAGACCCACACAAATATGCCCAAGTGATTTTTCACAAAAGTGTAGGAGGAATTCAATGGAGGAATGACAGCTTTTTCAACAAATGGTGTTGGAGAAATCAAACATTCATAGGAAAAAAACAAAACAAAACAAAACTTCACCTAAGTCTCACATCTTATACAAAAATTAACTTAAAATGGATCATGGGCATAAATGTAAAACTATAAAACTTTAGGAAAATCACAGGAGAAAATCTTCGGGACTTAGGGATAAAGAGTTCTTAGACTTGACACCAGATGTACAATTCTGGGGAAAATGATAAAGTGGGCTTCATTAAGATTGAGAATTTTGCTTTGTGAAAAATATTGTTAAGAGGTGAATGAAATATCGCAATCCCCAAATGTTACACATTATATATGATTCCATTAATATAACATCTTTTGAATGATAAAATTATAGAAATTAAGAACAAATTAGTGATTGCTAAGAGTTAAAGAGGGGATGAGGGTAGGAGAGAGGTGTGGTTATAAAAGGGCAGCCTGAAGGATCCTCGTGGTTATGAAAACGTTCTGTATCTTGACTGCATCAATGTCAATATCCTGGTTGTAAAATTGTTTTATAAGTGATCATGTCACTTGAGGAAACTATGTAAAGGATACACTGAATCTCTTTATATTATTGGTTACAACTGCATGCAAAACTAACATATATGAAAACTTTTAATTAAAAAATTATCTGGACATTAATTTGAGAACAAAATTGGATTTTGGAGATTGATTTCTTTATACTTTAAACTTTTTTCCTGGGAACTTCATACCGAGAGGGATTTTATATTCAAATTTGGGGCATCTATCAATATTTTGTTGGCATTTTATGACTGAAATATCTCTAGGTTTTTAATATCATTGTAAAATTTTGATGAGCTATTTTGGAATGGTAAATAGAAAAGCAGATTCATTTACAATCTTAGGTGCAGAGTGACCTTGGAATTAACTTCTATTTTGGAGTCTTCTGGGGACAATGCCCACACTGTCTGTCAATGTTCACAAAGAAGTGTTCTCATATATTAGGATCAGGACTGTATCAAAAGTCACATGACTGGCTGATGGTAGGTTCATGGTATGTCCATTATGTTAATAAAAAAAATGATGATTATTGGGGGTGGGTATGATGTGGAAGCAGTGCCCATTGAGTGGAGGAGGATTCCTAATTGCAAGTTTGAGAGAAGCAGTTGAGTATTCCTAACTCAGTCCTTCTACTCTCCCTCTTGGTGCTTCATGTGGAAATCTTACTCTCTGTTCCTCCCCACCATGGATTCCACAGGGGCAGCCCCCTAGGAGAGGCACATGCAGGTAGAAGTGACCTTATGAAATTCTGGAAAAAGACACAAGACACAGAAATATAGATATTGGCAGTTAGAAACTGCTGAGCTCATTAGAACTGCTAAGGTCAGAGGCACATGGGTGGGTCACATAGAGCATCTGCTTCAACTTATCACACATGCAGAATACATCTATCCATTATGTATCTATCTATCTATCTATCTATCTATCTATCTATCTATCTATCTATCTATCTATCCATGCATCCATATATATATATATCTATCCATCTGTTTATGGGTCTGATTTTCTTAGACCTAGCCCAATGCCTGGCACAGTGAAAGAACACAGTGTGTATAGAATGAACGAAAGAATGAATCTATGGGTGAAGTAAGGTAAGGATAGCCAATATGATTAATTTCATATATTTTCTCTCTGGCAGACTTTGGTGGAGGCGTTTGTAGGGCATAGAGAAAGACAGTAAGCTTTCTCCAAGGAATTTTTCCCATGTAGATGAAAGAAAGGAGAAACATTTAACAAACTTATCCTTGTTGATTAATGTGGTAATTAAAATATTGCCTTTAAATTTTTTATCATAGTATTATATTTAAAGACTCAAATTGTTCTATAAAGTTGTCAAGAAAAGAGTAGCCCCTCTCCCCAACATTTCCCCAATTTCCCTTTCTCCAGAGGCAATTGATTTACTTTGCTTTAGCTGTTTTCTCTTTCTGTTTTTATTTTGGTATTTACCTCTGTTTCATTTAATACAATGCCTTTATTTCTGCCTCAGTTTTTCAGGTTTAGGCATTATGCATTGGCCTTTCACTATATCAGTAGAAGAAGATTCATTTCTTTCACCACCCTTCCTCCTGCTCTATACCTCCCTTCCCACCCCACCCACTCAATTATAATTATTGTAATTATGCAAGGGCCATCAACAGGTAAACCATGTAATTATATACCACAACTGCTTCTTCATTCCAAACCACTCTTTTTTTCTTTCCTTTACCTTGGAATATTTATTTCTCTCTCTCTTGCTGTCTATCTCCATTTTCTATACATTTATTATAAATTTGGCCCAAAACTATCCTGAAATGTTAAGACAATTCAGTTATTTATAAATCTTATCTTCATGAAGAAACCTCTCCCAGAGAGCCCTCTCCAGTCTGTATTGTTGCCCTCTAAGCCTGGTACATAGCTGTTGTTTTTGTGACCTTCATTTCCTATTATACTTGGAATTCCCTTCAATTTACTGGTACCCACTACTGTTTCCTGCATCCTTATGCGGGCATATCTTAGAGATGTTGCAGACTCAATTCCAGACCACTGCAATAAAGTGAATATCACAATAAAGCAAGTCACCCGAATTCTCTGGTCTCCCAGTGCACATAAAAGTTATGTTTATACTATAATGTAGTCTATTAAGTATATAATAGCATTATGTCTAAAAAACACTATACATACCTTAATTAAAGAATACTTTATTGCTAAAAAATGCTAACCATCATCTGAGCCTTTAGTGAGTCATAATATTTTTGCTGGTGGAGGGTCCTGCTTGGTTGTTCATGGCTGCAGACTCCTCGGGGGGGGTGGTGCTGAAGCCTGGGGTGGCCGTGGCCACTTCTTCAGGTAAGACAACAGTGACGTTTGCTGAATCAATCAACTCTTCCTTTCACAAGTTATGGTTGTGCTGTTTGATAACATTTTACCCACAGTAGAACTTCCTTAAAATTGGAGTAAGTCTTCTCCAAACCTACAAATGCTTTATGTAACATTATAAATCTTTTGTTGTCATTTCAACAATCTTCACAGCATCTTCACCAGGAGTGGATTCCATCTAAAAGAAAATACACTTTCTTTGCTCACCCATGAACAGCAACTCCTCAGTCATTAAAGTTTTACCATGAGACTGCAGCAATTCCATCATATCTCAGGCTCTGTTTCTAGTTCTAGTTCTCTTGCTATTTCTACCACATCTGCAGTTACTTCCTCCACCAAAGTATTGAACCCCTCCAAGTCATGCATGAGAGTGGGAATCAACTTCTTCTAAACTCCTGTTAACGTTGATATTTCGACCTCTTCCCATGAGTCACAAATGTTCTCCATGGAATCTAGAATGGTGAATCCTTTCCAGAAGGTTTTCAATTTACTCTGTCCAGATGCATGAGAGGAATCACTATCTATGCAAACATAACCTTTTAGCCATAGCCTATTTAAGAAAATGTATTTCTTTTTTTTTCTTTAACATCTTTATTGGAATATAATTGCTTTACAATGTGTGTTAGTTTCTGCTTTATAAGAAAATGTATTTCTTAAATAATAAAACTTGAAAGTAAAAATTACTCCTTGACCCATGGGCTATAGAAAGGATGTTATGTTAACATGGATGACATGAAAACAACATTAACCTCCTTGCGCATCTCCATCAGAGTTCTTGGGGGACCAGGTGCATTGTCAATGAGCAGTAATATTTTGAAAGAAATCCTTTTTCTGAGCAGTAGTTCTCAATAGTGGGCTTAAAATATTCACTAAAACATATTGTAAACAGATGTTATCCAGGCTTTGTTGTTTTATTTACAGAGCACAGGCAGAATGGGTTTAGTATAATTCTTAAGGGCCCTAGAGTTATTCAGAATAGTAAATGGGCACTGGCTCCACTTAAAGTCACCAGCTGTGTTAGTCCCTAACAAGAGAATCAGCCCATCCTTTGAAGCTTTGAAACTAGGCATTGACTTCTCCTCTCTAGCTATGGAAGTCCATAGTCTCTAGCTATGGAAGTCCTAATAGAAGGCTGTTTTGTCTCCACTGAGAATCTTTTAGTGTAGCCACCATCATGACTTATTTTACTTACATTGTCTGGATAACTTGGTGCAGCTTCTACATCAGCACTTACTGCTTCACCTTGCACTTTTATGTTATGGAGACAGCTTCTTTCCTTAAACCTCATGAACCAACCTCTTCTGGCTTCAAAGTTTTCTTCTGCAGCTTCCTCACCTCTCTCAAGCTTCATAGAATGGAAGAGAGTTAGACCCTTGCTCTGGATTAGTCTTTGGCTTAAGGGAATGTTGTGGTTGGTTTGATCTTCTATCCAGACCATTAAAATTTTTTCTGTATTAGCAATAAGGCTGTTTCACTTTCATACCATTTGTGTGTTCCCTAGAGCAGCACTTTTAATTTCCTTCAAGGATGTTCCCTTTGCATTCACAAGTTGGCTAACTGTTTGGCACAAAACTGTTTGTCCAGTTTTCAGCCTATCATGGCTTCTGACATGAGTTTCTTACTAAGCTTAATCATTTCTAGCTTTTGATTTCAAGTGACAGACATGTGACTCTTCCTTTCATTTGAACACTTAGAGGTCATTGTAAGCTTATTAATTGGCCTAATTTCAATACTGTTGTGTCTCAGGGCATACAAGGGCCCAGGAGAGGGGGAGAGATGGGGAAACAGCTGGTCAGTGGGGCAGTCAGAACACACACACACTTATCGATTAAGTTCACTGTCTTATATGGGCACAGTCTGTGGTGCCCCAAACAATTACAATAATAACATCAATGATCGGTGATTAGTGATGACCGTGACAAATGTAATAATAATAAAAAAGTTTGAAATACTGTGAGAATTACCAATATATGATACAGAGACATGAAGTGAGTAAATGCTTTTGGAAAACTAGTGCTAATAGGCTTGCTCGACTCAGAGGTGCCACAAACTTTTAATTGGTAAAAAAAACCCCAAACCCCACAAAAATCTCTGCCTATCTGTGAAGGACAATAAATCAAAGTGCACTAAAGTGAGGTGTGCCTGTGTTTTCCTTTCCTGGTCTCCTTCCATGCTATGTAGAATGTATCTTTCAGTAGCTTCCTGAGAAAGAGTGCTTGGGCTGTCAATTTTTGAAACTCTGTCTATAGAAAACCTTATTTATTCTATCCTTATATTTTAGTGTTAGTTTACTGGGTATAGATTTGTTTCAAAATTTAAAAGGTCCCTTTATTTTTTTCTATCTTCTATGGAGGTTGTTGAAAATCCAGGATACATTTTATTCCCTGATTCTGTTGTATTTAACCTTGTTTTTTTCTGTCTAGATAGGATCTTTACTTTGTCCTCAGTTTCATGATTTTGTGCTTTGTGAATATCTGATTTTATTCCCTCTGTGGGCCTTTTCAAACAGAACATTTGTTTCCTTTGGTCTGAGAAATTCTCTTGCATTATTTCTTTAATAATTTCTTCCTATACTTTTTCTCCATTCTCTTTTCCTGGAGTCTCTATTTTTTTATATGTTGGCTGTGCTGGGCTGGTTGGTATCTTCTTCTTCATATTTTCCATTCTTTTTTGCTTCCCTTCTTGGGAAATTTCTTCAGCTTTATATGCTGAACCTTCTATCATGTTTTTATTTCTGCTATCTTAGTTTTAGCTTCTACAAGATATTTTTTCTTCTCTGCATATTCAATTTTGATAGCATCCTACAATATCTTCTCTTACATTACTGAAAACATTTATGACACTTCGGTGGTGGTGTTGTTTCCCTGCATAGTTTTTATTTCCTTTGATTTTTTAAAAAAAGTCTCTCAGTTTTGGTCTTTCATTTTCACATTAACCACATTCCTCAATTATCTAGTGATAGTTGGTTTTCTGATTACATTTAAAATGAGGCACTGGGAGGCTGACTGAAGACTGGAACATGAGTGGGGTTCTCCATTTGTGGGGTTCACTGCAAAACAGCATATCAAGGCATTTCCTTGGAGAATCCCCCAATGTCGGCATCTTCACGGTTTTTTTTTTTTCTCTTGGATTAATCAGATTCTCTAGAGAATATATATTTTGATTTCTGACTTGGAGCGTAGAGACCAGAATTCTGAAAACTGTGTGGATAAAGGTTTGGTGGCGCAGGTGGGGGGTCTCATCAGTTCTTCACGTGACCATTTACTTAACCCTTTTCAGAGCAGGAAAGCAAAGAAAGAGTGTTAACTAATTTAGCAAATCCACGAAAGCTGGTTCTTAAACCCCAAATGGGAACAGACATAAATTACTTGGGATACACAGTAAACTAGAAAGCTCAGAATCTTATGGCATCTGTTGTCTCTAATTGTTGGGGTAAAAGCAAGGCAGGGAGACTGACACACCCAGCAGAGTGAGGCAGCAGGCCTCCCAGGCACCTTCCCCACCCTGGCAGAGGACTGGAAGGTTCTCCTCTGGAAGGGGACAAATGTGGACAAAGTCTGTAGTCAAGAATGGCCTTGCCCCTGACACCATGACCTCTCCTTGGTTTCCCTCAGGACCTTGCTCCTTCCCCATCATTGTGAGGGACACTGCAGTGGCAGAGTGTAAGTCAGTGCTGCGTCCATGCCCCTGTTGACCTGCACAGAGCCTTCACTGGGTAGACTTTTATAGACGAGTATTTCCTTCCTAATAAATGATTTACTGATGTCAAAAACTTATCAGATGTTTAAATACCTCTCCCTGTCCTCTCCCCTAGCATCCTCTAACTCTTTTGGCATGTGTCTATTACAAGAAGTACTGGGTACAGGCCTGAGAGGGTTTTCTGTAACAAATAACACAAAAGGAAACAAAATGCTTGCAATGTTTCTTACCATGGAAACATGATAATGTATTTTCAAAATCATGAAGGTCAATCCACGCATGAACATGCAAACTTGGGGTTATCCCAAGACAGTAAGCCACAATAAGAATATTGATATCTTTGCTATGTTTTCTAACATTGTTCTATTATTATAAATAACAGGGGCTCATAATCTTTACCAGACAACATGTGTTGTGATACCAAAAGCAATAGAGCATTTTCATCTTTTATATTTTTAATATTTATCTTTTCAGTTTCTTTAAATGAGTGACACTAATCTGACCCTCATTAAGTAAAAATTGCCTCATACCTATGATCCTTTTGCAAAACACACTAAAAGACTATTTTTTCCTTTTCTAAGACGTTTTAGCCTTTCTTAAATGACACATTAACAACTCAAAGCACGTGAAGAAAAATATTAAAAATACAGCTGTATTTTATGGAAAATTCTTTCTGTACTATTTCACTACACAAATCTAATATTTTTTTCTTAGGAAAATTTATATTTTATTGTATAAGTAATGGATGTAGCAAATACCTAAACCCCCAAAAGTATAAAGAAAACAGTCAAAGATATCCATTATTCCACCTCTCATGGGTAGCCTATGAAAGTAGCATTTTGGTTTTTTAAAACTTTTTCTCAAATGTATACGTTGTGTTTTCCACATGGGGAATGATTCTATAAGAACAATTGTACACCTTGCTTTTTTTTTTTTTTTTTAATCAACAGTATACCAGTCTTCCACATCACAAAATGTATTTAACCATGGTTTTGTACCATTATTTATTTACTAATTCCCCATGTTGGAGGTTTAAGTCGCTTAAAGTTTGTCACTATTATAAATGATGTTGCCAGGGACATCTGCGTGCATCAACCTTTGCCTACATTTCTGATTCATTCCTTAGTATAGATTCCTGGAGGTGGAATTGCTATTTCAAAGATGCTATAAATAAGATTCTGATGCATGTTTTTGAACTGGCTTCCAGAAAGATTGCAGGAGTTTTTCGTGCTCTACACAATACCACCAGAAAGGCTACTATAAAAGCACTTGCTGGTGCTGGTGACAAGTTCCCTCCTACACAGAAAAGTCCACAACAGATCATATAAAATTTCCCTGTCAGACCTTGGTCAGAGTCAAGATATTTGCAATGCTTGGCTTTTGCCAGACCAGCTTTGGAGGTTTTATCTAAAGCCCTTTCTTTTAAAATGCCTGTATTTGGCATTCTACCATGTACCTCTCCCCTTTCCTTGCCAAATAAAGTGGCTTCATGGCATACAGAACCCATGAAGGTGGGATTCTGAGACAACTTAAAGAGTAAACAAAGATTTCTCTATAAGTTCCCTCACTCACTTGTCCATCTGTCCATCCATCCATTCACCCATCCATACATCCATCCATCCAACCTCTCCATGGGGATGGGTATTACTCTGGATACAGGGAATGATGAAAACAAAATTCCAGCCCTCACAAGCTCTCAATATATAAGGGAAGACAACCATCATCTAATTATTTCCTTTGTCATTTTCTACTATATGAATAGATCATGAATTTTTATTGCCCTTTGTGAATTCAATCCTCTTTCACTGAATAACAGGGACAACAAATTGTCATTTATTGAGGAGGTGATCCCCCAAGTTTGACACACTTATTCCACATCCTTGTGCCAACTACAAGAGGATGATGTTACCACATCCATTTCCCAGAGAGGGGAACTGAGGCTCAGAGTGTGCAAGCTGCCCACAGTCGCCATATGGCTTCGCCCACCACAAAAGTCCCCTGTTGCCCTGGTCCTCCTGCTGCTGCATCCGGTGATCAACACAGCAGGGACAGGCCATGGGACTCAAGCAAGCTTAAGTTTCCTCCAGATTAATTCAGCTTCTTAAATTAGTAGCAGCTCCTGGTGTATGTGCCCTAGAAATATAGAGGTGGCACATGTGAGCACAGAGACTGATGCCGGTTTCCAAGACAGAAGGCCAGGGGAGTGGGCTGCAGCTGGGTGAGGTGCATTCCATCTGTCTGGGGAGTGGGAATGTGAGAGCATCCTATGGGTCAAGTGACAGCTGCAGAATGGAGACAGGCTTAGAGGTCTTGAAAGACCCTCCTGCCAAGCTGCTGCCCAGGTTTAAAGCCTACAGGGCTAGACTCCAGGGGCAGGAGCTGAGAAGGGCTGTCATAAAAGAGGCAGGAGGCAGAGGAACTGCAGGTCCTAGCAAACAGTCTTTGAGGCCCTACCAGTTGTCTTCATGTGGAGGCAGCAGCATATGCCTTTGTCCGTGGCTTTCAACTTGGGTGCAACAAGGAGACCTAAAGGCCAGACCTGAGTGAGGGCAGGGCTATGGTTATGCTGCTGCCTTTGCTGGGAGGACTACTTGGAAGAATACGGGGCTTAGGAATTAACGCCAATGACTTTTTGTCTTTCTCCATTTAACAGCGGAGCAATATCAAGCCCAGAAAGATCAAGAAACCCGCCCAAGTCTCAAAATCCTAGTGAGTGATGTGCTTGAGATATTGATCCTACACATTACATCATTTCTTAGGAGGAAAAGTAGTGTTAATTCTTTATTTACTTCATTTATTCAATTATTAATTTATTCAAAAATATTGATTAAGCACCAGCTGTCGACCAAGCATGGCCTGGTCCTGGCTCTCTGCCGACGCATTAGACCAGCCTTTGGGCTCTGCCCCCAAAGAAGTCCAGGCCTGGGTGGATACATCTTGGCATGGATGTAGCACATTAACTGGCATTTTCTGTGACAATGAATACTACTCACTTTTTTAGAGTAAAACTTCATATTGTTACAAAATTATGTGTGTTCCAAGAAAATCACAAAGCAGTAATAAAGAACCGCTCACATTCTACCTTTAGTTCTTACCAGTCCACTGTGGTTTTATTTCTAGCCTTAATATAGGTTCAACCATGTAAAATTACAGGTAGGCCAAAATGGCTAAATAGCAATCTCAGATCACTCAGCGCAAGTAGAACCAACCTTGAGATATTCCCGGAGTGTCTCCTAGGATAGAACAGAAATGCTGGCTCATGGCTCTTCATCTTCCAGGTGGTAAGTGAGAAGTTTCTCAAATGTTAGACCACCTTGCATGCTACGGGCATAGAGGAGATTGTGCCTGTCCTCAGGCTCTTACAGAATAAAAGGAAGAACTGGAAGTTGGCTTGAAGGTGTGTCAGCTTCCATCACCTTTATTAAAGGAGAGAATTAATAATCACCAGCATCCCTACACACACATTCTAAAATGGTAGGACCCTCACCGATTCCTCTGGGGGTTTTCTGCACAGTCAGCCTGTGCATCAGTGCCTTTTGTTTATTTGTTTGTTTTTGGATAGCTAAAGCTGGTCCTTCTGCCAATTTAAAAAGAAAAACATTTATGGGATGAGCCCAGCCCAGCTCAGTCCTTGGCAGTGACTTAACAGTCTCCCTGAGCTGATTCTGATTCAGCCCAGCATCAGTTATGCTGTAGGCTTATCAGAGCATAGCTAAAGCACACTTATATGAAACACTAAAAAGGGTTTAAAATGGACATGTCCAGTGGCTTCTCCTTGTTAACATGCAGGGTCAGATTACCTTAATGGGACAGAGTCCCTGGGGTGAGCTTTATAAAGGTGAAGGACTTATGGGTATAGAGCCTCCAGTTTCTATCTGACCTGGCTTCACCAGGACACATGCCCTTGGGCAAATCATCTTCTCTAGCTTCAGACTTACAGAGTCAGCAAAGTTCACAATGCGTATGTTTTGCACATGCTGAAGTCCTCCATGTTGTTGACATAGCTGCAGCCAGATTAAAATAATGTAACCTACCAGTCATGTACTTTTTCCTCCAGAAAAAGAGAAGGAAAAGGGACTAAGCTTGAATTTGTAAAGACCAGGGCATGTGGAGCTGTGTGGATTTGCATGCAAGTTCCCCAATATATGAATGTTTCCGTCAGAAGTCTTAGTGATCACAACCTTGCAAGAGGGTTACAAGTGTGCCAGAGACTATGGGGTCAAAGTCAGAGGCAGGTTTAATTATTGTTTTTCTCTATAGGTGTTCCCATGAAGAACTGTGCTTGAGACACGACACCCCAAGACTCACACCATACCCAGCAAAGCACCCCATCAACTCACTTCTGCTACTCACTTTCTTAGGTCCACCACATGCAGGCCTCTTCTGGCCTGTCCTCCTCTTTCTGCCAGCTCCCTCACAGCCCAGCATGGAGCCTCAGCTCCAGAATGTCTTACTCCTCTAGAAAATTGTCTCTGAATAACCCCCACCCCAGCCATACCTCCCCCAGGTTGAGCTGCACCCCAGTAATATCTTCTGATCAGTTCTGCAGGCATTTATCATGTGTCTTTATAAGGATTGTTTACCTTACTCTCTTCAAAGTCCTTGGGGACAGGGACAATCTGTTATTCACTTTTGTATCTTCAGCATCCATCACAAGTTGGCATATTTTGGGAACACAATAGAAATACAAATTTTTAAAAATGTTTGTGATGGCTCATTTTATGTACTAACTTGATTGGCTTACAATGCCTGGAGATATTTGGCTAAACATTTTTTCTGGGTGTGTCTGTGAGGGTATTTCCAGATGAGATTCACATTTGAATTGGTGAACAGAGTAAAGAAAGTGGTGGGCCTGAACAGAACAAAAAGGTGGAGGAAGGGAGAACACACGCTCTCTGACTGCATGAGCTGGGACACTGGCCTTCTCCTGCCCTCAGACTGGAACTCACACCATCAACTTTCCTGGGTCTCCAGCTTACACACAGCAGACTGTGGGACTTCTCAGCTGCCACAACCATGTGAACCAATTTCTTACATTACATCTTCATAGATAGATAATCTCCTATTGGCTCAGTTTATCTGGAGAACTAATACACTATGGAAAATACAATAAAAAACCCTTCTACCAGTTCAATTTGTGGGGAGGGAGGACTGAAATCCCCTCCAGTGCACGAGTTCCTGGCATCGTCTGGCCAGCAGTTCTCCTCAATCACCCACAGCTCTGCCCCCGACTACAAGTCTGGTCCAATGTAAGCCCAGGAAGGGTTAACACTCAGGCCACTGAGGATGAGGCTTGAGTGATGAGGAAAGTGCCCTTGAAATAGAATCTGATCTACAGCAGACCTACCATGCTCCCCTGGGACAGGGTCTGAGTCATGTGAATTGACTTGAGTTTTTATACTTGAGGCGTTTATGGGGTTTGGCACAGAGAACTTAATCTTTGGAGGAAATATTAAAGCTGCATCTACTCATTTATTCCCTTCTCCTGTGTGCTGCATGCACATTCTCATGGAGACAGACAGTAAACACACACCTGTGTAATATGCCCAGTGCCCCTAAGTGTCACCAAGAGGGATGGATTGGAGCAAAGGGTGGAGAGTAACTGGGGGGTTTGTTTTAAAGGGGAGCCCCTCAGGTGGAGCTCCTCTGATGAGGGGATATTGACAGAGCCTGCATGAGGTGAAGGAGTGGCCATGGGCATCCCTGCAGAGGGAGTCCAGGCAGTGCCAGAGCTCGTGCAGAGCCCTAAGGGAGGGGCAGGCTTGGCAAACTCTAAGGACAGAGGAAGAACAAGAACCAGGGCTTGGGGCAAGGGGAAAGCCGGTGCTGAGCCAGGGTCAGATGGCCTTGACATAGGCCGTGGTCACTGACTTGGAATTTCTTTGAATGAGATGGAAAGATTTGAACAGAGAAATGACATGGTCTGACTGAACTTCTGAAAAAATTCCCTAGCTTCTGTGTTGGAACAGTGTGAAGGGCCAAGGGGACAAGAAAAGAGGTTGGTTAGGAGACCTCTGATGAGTGTGGCCAGACCAGGGTGATGGGGGTGCCAGCAGGGAAAAGATCTCTAGGAACGTGGCAGGATTTGCTGCAGAGAGAAGGAGAGGAATCCAGAGCAGCTCTGAGGACGATGGCAGTGGAGGTCCACGAGGGCTGGGATGCAGAGCTCAGCTCTGGGAAGGATGACTCTGAAATGCTGCCTACCAATGAGGGGAGAGGTTGGCTATGTGGCTGGACATCCAGTCTGGAGTCAGGAGCCTGATTAAGACTGGGAGTCACCCACACAGAAGAAGAATGCCGAGTCTATGTAGGGAGTGAGGGCAAGGGCGGGGGAAGGGGACTGATGCCCAAGCCTGAGGGAGTCCGGGAGATCCAGCCCAGAAAATGAAGACAGGGAAACAGGGGTGGGGGTCGGGTGCTGAAGCTCAGACTCCGGAGCTCAGACCCAGAGTTAGATGCAGACAGTCTCTTATCTAGACCTGCCTTTTCCCCACTTGAGCAGTTGGAGACTTCATCTGGAGGCTCAACACACAGCACTGAGTGCTCACAGTGTGCCAGGTCTGTATTCATGTTGGGGATGCATGCCTCTGCCCTTTGGGAGCTCCATCCATGAGGGTGTCCCCTGGGGCAGACATGCAGGGAAGTGGATGGGCCGTTCCATTGATGTGGGTGCATGAGTGCAAGCAGGGGCACATACCCTACCCCACCCGGCTATCAGGAGAGGCTGAGGAGGGTACTGATCTTGAAAGATGATCAGGTAATCACCAGACCCACAGTGGGGGCCATGGCAGGGTGGGGAGGCCTGGGGGGATGTTACATACCACTATAACTTCCCTCATGTTTGTGCCAATGCAAGGGGTTCTCCAGCCCACCCTCCAGCAGGCCCTGGTATAGGTCTCCTGATATAGTATATTATTCTCTTGCTGAAGACATGAAGGCCCAAGTCACCACGTCCATTCATTCATTCATTCATTCAGTAATTACTAACCTCTAATAGGTGCCAGGCATGGGAGATCCTTGTGGAATAAAACATTCCTGCCCTTTAGGAGCTGATCTGTGGGGACTATGAGTAATAAACATGTTAGCTGTAAGATTTATGAAGCAAATAAAACACAGATATATGGGAAGGGGCTGTGGGTAGCTGCTGGTCAGGGTAAACCTCTTCAGGGAGATGACATTTGGTCCAGATGGTGATGTGTGTCTGGAGGGAGAAGCTGGGCTAAGCCAGGAGATGCCCCAGGAACCACTAGACCAGCAAGTGAAGGAGGAGCTGGTCCAGATTGAGTCACAGTATTCAGCAGGGATAGAGCGTATTGGACTTTGTTAAAAAGGTGAGTTTTATTCTAAGTGGGAGGTAAAGCCATTGCTCAAAGTATTGAGAAAGGGAAGACATCTCTGGCTGCTGAGTGAAGAGTACCTTACAGAGGAGAAGTGGGGAGTCTCTGTGGTTTGGATGAGTGGGGGGAGCCTGGATATACCTGGAGTGGTGGCATTAAGGATGGTGGAAAATGGTTGGATTCGTGCTGTGCTTTAGAGGTAGAGATCACAGTCTTGCTAAGGGCTTGCACTTGGAAAGCAAGGGAAAGAGCTTCACTACAATAGCCACTGTGAGAAAGGATGATGGCTTTAGCTTAAGTATAGATATTCAGATAAATAAATTATTGGAGGAGTAAAGATGCTACCTCATGATGGATTCACTGTGCAAGAGTGCATGGTAGAGTATGTTAAGAATATTGCCTAGGGCTTCCCTGGTGGCGCAGTGGTTGAGAGTCCGCCTACTGATGCAGGGGATATGGGTTCACTCCCCGGTCCGGGAAGATCCCACATGCCACGGAGCGGCTAGGCCCGTGAGCCATGGCCACTGAGCCTGTGTGTCCAGAGCCTGTGCTCCGCAACGGGGAGAGGCCACAACAGTGAGAGGCCCATGTACTGCAAAAAAAAAAAAAAAGAATAAATAAATAAAAAAAAGAAAAAATAGGATTTTTGCAGTGAGCCATTGGGTGATGCTCCTCAGACATGGGAATGACCTTCCTTCCTCCACATAGAGGTCATTCACCTTGAAATTCCCCAAGGATGTGGCCTCCTCAACCACAGCGACTCTGCTAGGCTGCATCCAGTGACAGGAGTCACTGCCCAGACCATTGGTCCTGGCAGCCTGCTCTCGGAGCGCAGCAGACTGAGAGAGTGGATCAGTCACACCACCAAATGGATTTACAGGACTGAGGCCCCTCCAGGAACTGTTCCAAATTCTCCTCTTTTTATTTATCTGTTTGTTTGTTTTTCTCCTAATTCTGCTGCAGAAGCCAACAGAGGGCTTAGCACACATGATCATGATCAGGTCTCCTTTGTAGCCTTTCGTTTCATCACATGTGAGAAGGTGACAGCATGGGGAGCCATGTGCCAGCAGAGGTGCGTATTTTCCCTCTGCATTGAAGCATTTTACAGATGATGTCGCGTCAAACACCCAAGTATGTCTTAGAAGGCTAGTGTGTACTCAGAGCCGAGCTGAATTTAAAATGTTCCCCTTGTCTTATTAGCTCCAGGATCTTGGCCAAGTTACCAATATTTTTGAGTCTTAGTTTCCCCATTTGTCAAAGAGTTCTTACCTCAAAATTATCATGACTACCTCCAAAAGTAGTGGGGGCTGTTTCTCCTCCATGATTTTATTTTGCGGGGTAAATGAAAAGATGCCCTGCAGCTGGGAACACAGGGCCAGGCACGGAGTAAATATCCCATCACCGTGAGTTCTTCTCCCCTGCGGTTTGCCCTACTCGGGGGTGTGCCGGTGGGGCACTTGTGTCAAGTGGCTGCTGTGCTTCTGTGATTCTACCTTGTAGTTTGGGGGAGGTTTCTGGGTTCTCTCTTTTCCCCAGTTTGGACTGGGACATAGTGGTCCCACATGCCATCTGTGCTTGTAGGCACAGACTCTACGTCTGTTCAATGCTTCTAACCCATGTTCAGCCAGTGAATTTATGAGACAGAAGAAACCTTAGTCCCTTTGTTAGAGTTGGTGCCAGATAAGGTCAATGACTCATAAAACATTGGTAAAGTGAGATAACAATATCTTTCTTAGAAGGTTATGCTGGGCAACTTGAAAACTTATGGCACCGTACCTGTCACATAGTAAGTGCTCAATTTAATGAGAGAAACAGAGAAGAGAAAGAGAGACAGAGAGGGAGAAATATGAAATATTGGGTTTGGCTAGTTTTTAGAAGTAGAGATTACCCATAACTTCTACTGATGGAACTGGGCACTTGGCTCACTTCACTAAAAGCCCATCAGATGCTAGTTTGCAGAAGAGGGAGTGGAGACTCAATAAAGCCAAGTACTTCACCCAAGGTCCCAGAGCCGGTCAGCAGGAGAGCTAGGATTTGAGCTCTGCTGTGACTCCAGAGTTCCTTCTAGTTGCTCCTTCCAGCTGGCTGTGTTGTCATCAGGAGAGGTTGATCTGATGGGGTCCGGCTGGGAGAGTCAGCACCAGGGGGAGGGCTCCATGTGCAGGGGGCAGCTGGGTTTGAGGAAAGAACACAGGTTAGAATGGCGTTAAGGTTTTCAAGCTGGATAATGGGCCAGCTGTGGGGTGGGTGGAGACAGACAAGAAGTAAGATGCTCTGGGGAGTGTAAGTGGACTGGTGGTCAGGCAGGTGGCAGTTCACCTCCAGCAGCTGAGTGGAAGAACAGAGAAGGAGCAGATCTGGGAGAAAACAACAAGAGTTCTGGTTTGGGTGATTTGGATTTGAGATGTCTGTGAGGGATCACGGTGTATTGGCCGATATCAGGCGGGGATGGGGTGTGAAGCTCCAGAGTAGGGCTGGGCTGGTCGTTACCGGGGGAGTTGTCTGTGCAGTATGTGGGGATATGGACCCTGGAACCCCTGGCCTGTGCTCAAGTCCTCCTCAGCATGTGCCTGGGATAAGCTTCCCAAGTCCTTGGAGTAAAACAGGGATCGTGATCATTCAGGGGCTGAATGACATTGCTCTGGAGAACCTCATTTTTATTTTTTTTGGTGGTGTGCAGTCCTCTCACTGTTGTGGCCTCTCCCGTTGCGGAGCACAGGCTCCGGACGCGCAGGCTCAGCGGCCATGGCTCACAGGCCCAGCCGCTCCACAGCATGTGGGATCTTCCCGGACTGGGGCACGAGCCCGTGTCCCCTGCATCGGCAGGCGGACTCTCAACCACTGCGCCACCAGGGAAGCCCTGGAGAACCTCTTTGTACAGTGCCTGGCACATGTCGTATAGACTTAAGAAAAAGTATGGGTGAAATCTGGGCTCAGGAGAGAATGTCATATACATGACCTCTAAATTTGGTGAAATCTTGTCTCTTCAGATATAATTAAACATAACATCCATTCCAAAACTGTTTTCAACGAGGGCTCTTTGATTTAGACTGAGTTGCTATGTTTTGGGTGTTTACAGACTTTGAGTAGTGTTCGTACCTGTGAAAGAGACAGGATGAGTCAGCTGCGTGGGCTGTAGGGTGCCTGGAAATTGGTTTCTTGTTTACAGCCAGGGTGGCCATAACATTTATTATCCAGACTAGGAGATTGAAAGTGAAAGAGGACAGGGCACCATTATTAATGACACAGGGAGAGCAGGTGTCAGCCTGGGTCACCCCTGGACATGTAGCCAACTCTTATGTTGAGGGCAAGTCATCCTGGCAGGAGTGTGCTGCCCAGTGGCCTTGGACAGCTTTGGGAAATGTCCCAGGTCAACAGAGGAAGCTGGAAGTCCAGCTGATGTTGGAGGTTCCAGCCTCATCTCACAGTCCTCTTTCCTTCGTGTCCTTCCAACTCACTCGCTCAGCTCTGGCCTTACTGCCCTGGAATGAGCCCTCAGCACTCACTGTGTCCTCTCTCTGCAGTGTCTCCCACCAGCAGCTCCCATGCCTGCTCCTCTCACCCTCTGACATTATGCCCCCCTCAGACTCTGGTATCCTGCCATCCAAAGGAGGTGCCTCTTCCCAAGTTATGCACTGCCCCCTTCTCTCCCTCTCTCCTCCCTGCTCCAGTAATTTCCCACATGGCTCTTATCACAACAATTAGTTCATTCTCTCTTTGCCCCATTTTGTTTTTATCCGCGTGGCTCATGGGAACTTTGTTCCCCTACCAGGGATCGAACCCTGAAGTGAAAGCGCTGAGTCTTAACCACTGGACCGCAAGGAAATTCCCCTTTCTGCCCCATTTAAATGTGAGATACACAAAGATAGTGACTGGATCTGCCCTGTTCTCACCTATATTCTCAGCACCTAGAATAGTGCCTGAAATACAGTAGCCACTCAAGAAACATGAATTAAGGAAGTAAAGTAGGTAGGCAGGGCTCCATGCTGACCCTGTGGGTATCCCTTGCTTTGAAGATTTATTGGATCTATTCCATGTATTCTCTTCTTGACTTAAGGATTTTATTTCTGTCAATCTGAGGCCAATGGTTGATTAAAGAAATGTGTGTGCTTTCCATCAAAATAGCCCATTGGGCGCCACCTGAAATAACCCACCTGCCCTCTCTACTTCTGCTCCCAGCTAGCTTCTCAGGTCTCACCACCTCCAGATGGCCCTTGCTGCTGTCCTGTAGCACCCAGAGTCATTCTTTGTCTCTCTCCCACTACACTGTGTTTGCCCACTTCAGGGCAGGCCTGCCTACTCCTTGAGCTCAGGGCAACAATGGCTGGCACAGGGCAGCACTCAGCTTGCTTGGTGGGTGTGTGAAGGATGGGAAGGGTCACACAAGCACAGCGGTGGCCAGGGACTCTGAAAGAGGGTCTTGTCGAGGAAGATCCTACCCCATGGGTCATTACTCGGGCTTCTATCAGCCGAGGATGCCAGTGGCTAACGGTGGAGGAAACTTATTCTGAATAAAAAGGTGGTTAACATTCTGCAAACATGTTCTATCTCAGACACTCACAGAGTAATTTTGATGAAATGTGTTGGCTTACGGAACATTTGGTGTTATGCACATTCACTGAAATGCATCTGGACTTGACTCTGCCTTGGACTGCTGTGGAGGAATGTAATCAAATCACTTGTGCACTCAATACTGCTTTCCTGTGGATTATTTGGATGTGACTCTAATAAAAATGCTTGCTTTTTTTTTTTCTCTCTCCAGCAAATCATTGCTGTGTGCAGCCATGAAATGTTGTTGCACTCCTACTTTACTGCAGATTTAAATGACTTGGATTATTTTGCTGGACAGTGGCTCCCCGAAGCACAATGCATCAAATCATTAATTACTGTATGTGTGTGTGAGCCATCGGCAAACAGTAAACTCCACTCAGGAGCTCGTTTGGTGACGAAGCCTTCTGAGCCAGTTCCTTGGGGCCCAGATCAAATGGAAACTTCCGGACAAGCTGTTACCATTTGCTTCTCTGGTACTGAAGGTGGCAAACACTGTGTGTCACCAATGGCCACCTGGCACCCTGGGGCTGCTGATCTCGCTGGAATGGACCCTCCATCCTTCCTCTACTCAGTGGCCTTGGAACAAGTGCTCTGGTGTCTGGATTTCCCCACAACAGCCTCCTGGTTTGCATCCTCTACATCCTTTAGTGACGACAATGAAAATGAGCTTTATAAAACGCAAAGAGTGTCACTCTCTTTCCCTTGAAAAACACGTCAAGGCCTTTCCATTGCCCTTCTCAGCTGCATTCCAACATGGTCCGTTATTTTCTACCACTCTGGCTTCATTTACTGCTACTCCTCCAGTAGCCCTTCCCTCCCTGCCCTGTGCTGCCTGCCAGACTGGCCTTCTGGTGTCTCCTCTGTTTTTTTGTGTCTATGGAGAGTCCCCAGCTTCCACCACTCTCCCTGCAATGGACTTGCAGGTACTGCACTCACATGAATCTACTCAGGAATCTCTGATCAGACCTTTGGCTGGGTGAGCTGCCAGTGCCCTCTTGTTCCCATGGTCCATCCCACCATGCAGACTGGAGGGCATCCCTCTGTGTTATAAATGGGGGAGCAAGTTCCGCCTTGTGGGGTCTTTAAGGATCACTCCAATGGGGACACAGAAAAGCATATGAAACTAAAGGATTTCTTATACTCACAAGTCCTAGAGAAAGGGGAAGGCGCCCCATGCAGGTGACCACGTGGGAGGAGCACCAGGGGATTGAGCTCAACCACGAAGGTGAGAAGCCGAGAGTGAGGACCTGCAGGCAACTCAGGGGTGGAGAACACAAACAAGAGGCACACGGGGTCACAGCCAGAGGAAGGCAAGAGGGGAACTTGTGGCGGAGACCATCCTTATCACACTGGTGCATCTGAGCGGGACTGCTGTCCATGTGTGGGAATGTTGAGGCAGCAGGAAAGTAGAAACTTAAAAATTTATAAAATCCTCACATGCCCACAAGTGCCACAGGTGAGCCCTATGAGGAAGCTGTCTCTGAGGGGCAAGAGGAATGTGGGGTCTGAGGCAGAGTGGAGGAGGGAGGGTACCACAATCACCCTCCAGGTGATGCTGTGGAGAAGGCCGGCTCCATGGGGACAGACCCTTCCACAACCCAGGAGGCAGGAAGGTCAGATTCACTGTGAAATCTTTCTGGATTTTTCCTGGACTTTTTACTGTTATAACAACAACTGAGTTCTTTTGTGTAGTTTGCTTTACAAATGTACTTTTACACCCTCTGTGTGTCTTAAACAAAACACTTCTGCCTGTCAGATGTGGCCCCTAGGCCACCAGTGTTGATTTCCTCTGGATGTGGACAGTGGATGAGAAAAACTGATTTTGTTGTAGGAAAAATGGGGCATGAGAGGATGATCATGTCCCAGGTCTCAGGTGAGTCCCTGGGGTGGGCCGCCAAATGAGGGTCCTTGGTTTCACACAGGAAAGAATTCAAGAGTGAGCCAGAGTAAAGTGAAAGCAGGTTTATTTAGAGAGATACACACTCCATAGACAGAGTGTGGAGAGTCTTAAAAGGCGAGAGAGGCCCCAAGTTTTTATGGGCTGTGTAATCTCATGAGCTAACGAGTGGGAGGATTATTCTAATTATCTTGGAGAAGGGGCAGGGACTTTTAGAAATTGGGACACCACCGGCATTTTGGCCTTTTATGGTCGGCCTTGGAACTGTCATGGCACCTGTGGGTGTGTCATTAGCTAATGTTTTACAATGAGCATATAACGAGGCTCAAAGCCTACTGGAAGTCCAATCTTCCACCATCTAGTGCCTGGTCAATTCTAACCGGTTTTTGTAGTATCCTGTTCTTCTTAACGGTTGTGTCCTTCTTTTAACGGTTGTGCCCTGCCCACTTCCTTCTTGTCTCAATTGGTTTATTGTCATCAGCCTCAGGAAGAGGCACACACACCTCTCTGGGTGAATCCTGTGCTTTGGGTTGGAATGGAAGCAGGCAGATGATGGTATGGAGGCAGGTGACTGTCCCCCAATCCAAGCTTGCCGCCTCCTGCTGGGCCTACACTCAGCTGGATGACATTTCCCAGACATCGTGTGTGTGAAGTGTGGCCACAGGACTGAGTTCTGGCCAGTGAAATAGGGTGGGAGGGAAGTGTGTCGTCACTGTGAGCCACAGCCTACAGAAACCTCTCCCTCCACCCTCATCCTCTCGTTCCTGTCTACGCTGTGGGGGGCGACATGGAGAGTGACTTCAGAAACCACAGGATTAAAAGAGCAGACCCTCTGTCAGCCCAGGTCCCCAAATAACTGGGTGGATCAGAAACTTCTCCCCATGTTCCACCCCGCTTTTTACAAAGTACGTTTTACATGATCAAAAACCAAACTTCTACTGTGGTGAGCTGCGGAGATTTTAGAGTTTATCTACAGCATCTCATGTTGCTATAACTAATGCAGGAGGGCTATGTCCAGAGTGAATGCCCTTGTCCTCTGGGACAAGCAGGGCCACAGAAAGAAGAGGGGCTGAGCCTGCCCCAAGTCCCGTCTCATCAGAGCAGGGAGAGATGAGTCCTCGCCAGGTCTCGCTTGGTCCACACCCCTGACTGCCCCTCGGTCTTGGCATCGTTCGTGGCTTTCCTGATGGACAAAAGAGCACAGGAAGCTGGAATGTGCAGTGAGCACGCCCACCAGTCTACCTGAAAGCAGGTCCCCTGTGGGCCTTATGCTCAATCCAGGAGGAAATACTCTCCTCTAACGGCTCCAGCCTCTGTTCTCATTCTGGCTGAGCCACTTCTCCATGACTCCAAGGATCAATGCATGTGCTTCCACTTTCTCCAGACTCTCTGGGATCTACTCTCATCTCCTCCATCCGACCTTCTGACCCTGGCTCTGACTGTGACAGCCACCTTTGATCCTGGGCTTCCTGGATTTCCAGGCCCATCCAGGTGCTTCCCTTCTCTGTCTTAGTCCTCTGTGTGAGAATGGTCCAGCATACTGCCCCATAGAACCCCATCTCATGGGGCAGATTCCAACCCCCCAGGCTTAACCCCAAGAAAGAAGTGCATGGGACTAGCTCGTGGGCTCTGAGTTTGGAACACTCTACTTAAGAGGAGAGGAAAGGCCTGTGCCATAAACTCACGACTGCATCATCCACCCTGTGGACAGGCAGGACCCAGGACCCAAATCTTTGACCGTGGTCTCAGGCCTCTGCCTCAGTTGCCTGGACTGTGGGGCTCAGGTCCTCAGGATCCACTCCCTACCTACATACATCAGTTCCTTCCCTGTAGGGATGAACTCTGAGAGCAAAGAATCTGTCTATGTAGCAGACACGTGTTGTTTGCCCTGTTCATCCACCTAAAACTTTTCCATCCACCAAATTTCCAAATAAAATGAAGACAGGTGGCCTTAAGTCTCTGGCTCAACCCAGTGACTAGATTATTTTTTTATTGAGGCTAACTAATATAGAAAATACAGCCTTAGGGCCACACACACAGGAACTGAAACATATATCTGAAATGTATTTACCTAAGGATTTTATGAATATTGTTAAGAATAAGTAACATATTAAATTATTATTAAAAAATCAAAGCAAACATTATCCAACAAATAAAGCAATTATTTAAAAAAATCATAGTTTAATTTATTATTGTGAAGAGTTCACAGAGCAGAATGTGTATAGCAGTGTCCGTGTGTGTTCTTGTTTGTGCAGGAGTCACACTTGCTCTGGGAGAATACACACCCAGCAGGCGGAAAAGAGGCCTGGGGGTGGGGATGAAAGTCTGCGTGTTCCCTTTGTACTCTCTCTGTCGGGGTAATTTGATATTTTTAAATGAGCACACATGCTATTTTTAAATTACAAAAAGAGGGGGGGCAAGAAGAAAGATAATTAAAGGAAATACAAAGGAAAAGAGAAAAAAAAAGGAGTGAAAAAGGAAATAATTTGTGTCCTTTGCAGGGGCAGAGTGGAGGGCGGGCAGAGAACAGAAAGATGCAGCAGCCTCTCAAGACAAGCCCTGCTCCTCCTGCCCTCTGCAGGGCTTTGGAACCACACAATACTGCAATGAATCGGCAACTGCTCTGATATTTTCTTTAACTGCTTTTAATTTTTAAGTCTTAGGGAAGCCCTGCTTTAAAGTCACACCTATCCAGGGGTGAGAAGCCCCTCTCCAGTTTGGAGGGCAGAAACCACAGTGCTTGATACACTGTGGGGAGCAGGGTTGGGTGATGGGTCAAGGAAACATCAGACATCCTCAGCTGGGCCTCCCAGCTCAGGCCCCATCCTCAAAGCAGGAAAATCAATGGGCTGTTGGACATTTCTCACATTCAATTTTACGTTCACTCTTTGCCAAAGCCATCTGCCAATCAAATAAACCACACTTCAAATGTTCAAAGGCTCCCTTTTAGCACCCCTGCATAAGAGGATGCATTGCATTCACACACAAGCATCAATGCTCATGATATCTGTACCACACCTTCCCTTCTTGCTTTGGTGGTGCAGCACCTTTAGACATCAGTGCTGGCTGTACCTTCTGTGTGTGAGCTTTTAAACTTGCTTCAAGGCATAGGAAGGAAGGAATAGTGTGGAGTCAGGAAGACTTCTCGGTTGACTGGAGGACAGAGGTCTCAGCACTACACTTCCTCCCCATTTCTTTTATTATTATTATTTTTTAAAAATTTCATGTAATGTCTGAAACATTTATATTAACATATTTCCATACAAATAACACAAAGTAAGTTTAGTATTAGATGTTTGTTTGTTTGTTTGTTTATATGGCAGGTTCTTATTAGTCATCAATTTTATACACATCACTGTATATATGTCAATCCCAATCGTCCAAATCAACACACCACCATCCCCAACCTGCCGTGGATATCCCCCCTTGGTGTCCATACATTTGTTCTCTACATCTGTGTCTCAACTTGTGTCCTGCAAACTGGTTCATCTGTACCATTTTTCTAGGTTCCACATACATGTGTTAATATACGATATTTGTTTTTCTCTTTCTGACTCACTTCACCCTGTATGACAATCTCTAGATCCATCCATGTCTCAACAAATGACTCAATTTCGCTCCTTTTTATGGCTGAGTAATATTCCATTGTATATATGTACCATATCTTCTTTATCCATTCATCTGTCGATGGGCATTTAGGTGGCTTCCATGACCTGACTATTGTAAATAGTGCTGCAATGAACATTGGGGTGCATGTGTCTTTTTGAATTATGGTTTTCTCTGGGTATATGCCCAGTAGTGGAATTGCTGGTTCATATAGTAATTCTATTTTTAGATTTTTAAGGAACCTCCATACTGTTCTCCATAGTGGCTATATCAATTTACATTCCCACCAACAGTGCAAGAGGGCTCACTTTTCTCCACACCCTCTCCAGCATTTGTTGTTTGTAGATTTTCTGATGATGGCCATTCTAACTTGTGTGAGGTGATAGCTCATTGTAGTTTTGATCTGCATTTCTCTAATTTAGTAATGTTGAGCAGCTTTTCATGTGCTTCTTGGCCATCTGTTTGTCTTTGGAGAAATGTCTATTTAGGTCTTCTGCCCATTTTTGGATTGGGTTGTTTGTTTCTTTAATATTGAGCTGCATGAGCTGTTTATATATTTTGGAGATTAATCCTTTGTCCATTGCTTCATTTGCAAATATTTTCTCTGATTCTGAGGGTTGACTTATCGTCTTCTTTATGGTTTCCTTGGCTGTGGAAAAGCTTTTAAGTTTCATTAGGTCCCATTTGTTTATTTTCACTTTTATTTCCATTACTCTAGAAGGTGAATCAGAAAAGATCTTGCTGTGATTTATATCAAAGAGTGTTCTTCCTATGTTTTCCTCTAAGAGTTTTATAGTGTCTAGTCTTATATTTAGGTCTCTAATCCATTTTGAGATTATTTTTGTGTATGGTGTTAAGGAGTGTTCAAATTTCATTCTTTTACATGTAGCTGTCCAGTTTTCCCAGGACCATTAATTGAATAGACTGTCTTTTCTCCATTGTATATCTTTGCCTTCTTTGTCATAGATTAGTTGACCATAGGTGCATGGGTTTATCTCTGGGCCTTCTATCTTATTCCATTGATCTACGTTTCTGTTTTTGTGCCAGTACCACATTGTCTTGATTACTGTAGATTTGTAGTACAGTCTGAACTCAGGGAGTCTGATTCCTCCAGCTCCGTTTTATTCCCTCAAGACTGCTTTGGCTATTTAAGATGATTTGTTCTAGTTCTGTAAAAAATGCCATTGGTAATTTGATAGGGAGTGCATTGAATCTGTAGATTGCTTTGGGTAGTATAGTCATTTTCACAATCGTGATTCTTCCAAACAAAGAACATGGTATATCTCTCCATCTGCTGGTATCATCTTTAATTTCTTTCATCAGTGCCTTATAGTTTTCTGCATACAGGTCTTTTGTCTCCCCAGGTAGGTTTATTCCTAGGTATTTTATTCTTTTTGTTGCAATGGTAAATGGGAGTGTTTCCATAATTTCTCTTTTAGATTTTTCATCACTAGTGTATAGGAATGCAAGAGATTTCTGTGCATTAATCTTATATCCTACAAACTTACCAAATTTATTGATTAGCTCTAGTAGTTTAATGGTGGCATTAATATGGTATATCACACTGATTGATTTGCATATATTGAAAAATCCTTATATCCCAGGGATAAACCCCACTTCGTCGTGGTGTATGATCCTTTTAATGTTTTGTTGGGTTCTGTTTGCTAATATTTTGTTGAGGATTTTTGCATCTATATTCATCAGTGATATTGGTCTCTAATTTTATTTTCTTGTAGTATCTTTGTCTGGTTTTGGTGTCAGGGTGATGGTGGTCTCATAGAATGAGTTTGGGAGTGTACCATCCTCTGCAATATTTTGGAAAGTTTGAGAAAGATTGGTGTTAGCTCTTCTCTAAATGTTTGATAGAATCCACCTGTGAAGCCACCTGGTCCTGGACTTTTGTTTGTTGGAAGATTTTTAATCTCAATTTCATTACTTGTGATAGGTCTACTCATATTTTCTATTTCTTTCTGGTTCATTCTTGTAAGGTTATACCTTTCTAAGAATTTGTCAATTTCTTCCAGGTTGTCCATTTTATTGGCATCGAGTTGTTTGTAGTAGTCTCTTAGGATGCTTTGTATTTCTGCAGTGACTGTTGTAACTTCTCCTTTTTCATTTCTAATTTTATTGGTTTGATTCCTCTCCCTCTTTTTCTTGATGAGTCTAGCTAATGGTTTATCAATTTTGTTTATTTTCTGAAAGAACCAGCTTTCAGGTTTATTGATCTATGCTATTGTTTTCTTTGTTTCTATTTCATTTATTTCTGCTCTGATCTTTATGATTTATTTCCTTCTGCTAACTCTGGGTTTTGTTTGTTCTTCTTTCTCTAGTTCCTTTAGTTGTAAGGTTAGATTGTTTACTTGAAATTTTTCTTGTTTCTTGAGGTAGGCTTGTATAGCTATAAACATCCCTTTTAGACCTGCTTTTGCTGCATCCCATAGGTTTTGGTTCATCGTGTTTCATTTTCATTTGTCTCTAGGTATTTTTTGATTTCCTCTTTGATTTCTTCAGTGATTTCTTGGTTATTTAGTAACATATTATTTAGCCTCCATGTGTTTGTGTTTTTTACATTTTTCCCCCTGTAATTCATTTCTAATCTCATAGCATTGTGTTCAGAAAAGATGCTTGATATGATTTTATTTTTTTTAAGTTTACTGAGGCTTGATTTGTGACCCAAGATGTGATCTATCCTGAAGAATGCTCCGTGTGCACTTGAGAAGATAGTGTAATCTGCTGTTTTTGGATGGAATGTCCTATAAATATCAATTAAATCTATCTGGTCTGTTGTGTCATTTAAAGCTTCTGTTTCCTTATTTATTTTCATTTTGGATGATCTGTCCATTGGTGTAAGTGAGGTGGTAAAGTTCCCCACCATTATTGTGTTACTGTCAATTTCCTCTTTTATAGCTGTTAGAAGTTGCCTTATGTATTGAGGTGCTCCTATGTTGGGTGCATATATATTTATAATTGTTATATCTTATTAGATTGATCCCTTGATCATTATGTCATGTCCTTCCTTGTCTCTTGTTACATTCTTTATTTTAAAGTCTATTTTATCTGATATGAGTGTAGCTACTCCAGGTTTTGTTTGGTTTCCATTTCCATGGAATACCTTTTTCCATCCCCTCACTTTCAGTCTGTATGTGTCCCTAGGTCTGAAGTAGGTCTCTTGAAGACAGCATATAGATGGGTCTTGTTTTTGTATCCATTCAGCAAGCCTGTGTCTTTTTTTTGGAGCATTTAATCCATTCACCTTTAAGGTAATTATCAACATGTATGCTCTTATGGCCATTTTTCTAATTGTTTTGGGTCTGTTTTTGTAGGTCCTTTTCTTCTCTTGTGTTTCCCACTTAGAGAAGTTCCTTTAACATTTGTTGTAGAGCTGGTTTGGTGGTGCTGAATTCTCTCAGCTTTTGCTTGTCTGTAGAGCTTTTGATTTCTCTGTCAAATCTGAATGAGATCCTTGCCGGGTAGAGTAATCTTGGTTGTAGTTTCTTCCCTTTCATCACTTTAAGTATATTATGCCACTCCCTTCTGGCTTGTAGAGTTTCTGCTGAGAAATCAGCTGTTAACCTTATGGGAGTTCCCTTGTATGTAACTTGTCGTTTTTCCCTTGCTGCTTTCAATAATTTTTCTTTGTCTTTAATTTTTGCCAATTTGATTACTATGTGTCTCGGCGTATTTCTCCTTAGGTTTGTCCTGTATGGGACTCGCTGTGCTTCCTGGACTTGGGTGGACATTTCCTTTCCCATGTTAGGGGAGTTTTCAACTATAATCTCTTCACATATTTTCTTTGGTCCTTTCTCTCCTTCTTCTCCTTCTGGGACCTCTATAATGTGAATATTGTTGCGTTTAATGTTGTCCCAGAGGTCTCTTAGGCTGTATTCATTTCTTTTCATTTTTTTTCTTTGGTCTGTTCTGCAGCAGTGAATTCCACCTTTCTGTCCAGGTCAGTTATCTGTTCTTCTGCCTCAGTTATTCTGCTATTGATTCCTTCTAGTGTAGTTTTCATTTCAGTTATTGTATTGTTCATCTCTGTTTTTTTGTTCTTTAATTCTTCTAGGTCTTTGTTAAACATTTCTTGCATCTTCTCTATCTTTGCCTCCATTCTTTTTCTGAGGTCCTGGATCATCTTCACTATCATTATTCTGAATTCTTTTTCTGGAAGGTTGCCTAACTCCACTTCATTTAGTTGTTTTTCTGGGGTTTTATCTTGTTCCTTCATCTGGTATATAGCCCTCTGCCTTTTCATCTTGTCTATCTTTATGTGAATGTGGTTTTTGTTCCACAGGCTGCAGGATTGTAGTTCTTCTTGCTTCTGCTCCTCCCCATTTCTTGACAAGCTGGAACCAAATGAATGATTTGGCTTTGAAGCAAACAACCTTCAATAGAACATCATCTTCAAATTTCTTTAAAATTGTGCTTCGATTTCAAAGAAAATATTGGAAACTTCCAGGAGTGAATTTCTTCATTTACAAGCAATGCTAGTTGTCTGATCACGTGTTTTCTGTTGCCAAATTGTCTGCAAGTACTTTCTAACGTAGCCTTAAAAATATTCCCAGATGCCCTCTGTGTTCTTTGGGATGTTTGGCTGCCTAACAGAAGACATTGAAGACACAACAGGGTGTGGCTGTGCCCCCCCCCCATTACAGAACATAATCTTTCATTTAAATTTTTAATATGAAAATTTTCGGATGAATTCAAATGTAGAATCTTATTATGAGTCCTCCTGTCCCTACTTCAACATTGTCAACATGAAGCCAATATTGTTTCCTCTATAGTCAATAACCCTTCTCCCCTTCTTTGTTGTTTTTCCCTAGCAAGAAAGAGTCTTGGCAAGAAATAGAAGTCATCCTCAAGGGTGTAGCTGAGAGCTTATTAAACGGTTTCTTTCTAGGTTTAGGGGGAGTTATGGGAACCATCCAGGGCTAGAGGGGATCGCGTTATCATCAACTTACCTTCCTGAAAGGGAAAGTGGTGAAATAGAGTTCTAATCCTGATGACCATAGAAGCAAAATCCCTCACCAAGAGCTGTGGATGAGAGAGAAGAACACATCCCTTCTGAGATGTAGCAGTGAGAGAGCTGGGGACAATTGCCACCTCTTTCTCATCCCTCTCAGATCCCCTGAGATGCTCCCACATCCCCTGATTCCTCTCAGATTCCCTGATGATATCTCTTATGGCTGAGCCCAACAAGAAGCCAGAGGGAAGAGAGCCTGAGTGACAATATTTCACCAATAACTTCTTCAGAAGGGACATACAGGTAGGGATTTTTTTTTTCCTTCTCAAACTAATCACAAGGCCAGAGTCACTCCTAACAAAATTAACAATAATTCCTTAATAGAAGCAGATACCCAGTCCATGAAACAGAAGATTAATGCCATCTTGTAAAATTGCTTTTAAATGGAAGTATAGTTAATTTACAATATAGTTAATTATACCATATATATATATATATATATATTTTTAATATTCTTTTCCCTTATAGGTTATTGTAAGATATTGAGTATGTTTTTAACCCATTTTATATAAAGTAGTGTGTATATGTTAATCACAAACTCTTAATTTATCTCCCCCTCCTCCTGCTATCCCCATACATTTGTTTTCTATGTCTTTGAGTCTATTTCTGTTTTGTAAATAAGTTGATTTGTATATATTTTTAGATTCCACATATAAGTGATATCATATGATATGCCTTTCTGTCGGACTTGCTTCACTTAGTATGATAATCTCTAGGTCTATCAATGTTGCTGCAAATGGCATTATTTCATTATTTTTTATGACTAATATTTTATTGTGTGTGTGTGTGTCACACCCTCCTGTCCATTCATCTGTCGATGGACATTTACGTTTTGCTTCCATGTCTTGGCTAATGTAAATAGTGCTTCTATGAACACTGGGGCCGTATTTTTCTTTTTCCTTTTTTTTTTTTCACAGTTTACATTTCAGTGCCCAAACCTATTTATATATTTACCTAAAAGACTCTACCTTGATTAAGCAATGTCTGTTTGCATTTCTATATGTGAATTTCTTTAGTCTTGAGTTCCATATAAAAGAGCTACTGTGAAAATATTTTTGAAGAAAGCAATAAATCCTATAAAGCTAGTCTTGAGATAAGACATGTGATCCACTTATTTTAAAGTTATTTCTCTCTCCTGTGTACGTTAGCTTGGCTGGAACTTGGTCCCAGACATGGATACACTGATGGCTATTCTAGTATCAGAGCCAGACAGGAAGGGTGAAGGGGAAGGAATTATTTGTCACTAACAACCCAGTACTCCAGGTCAAAATTCTAAACTAGCTAAAAAGAACTAAACTCTACTCACAGGAGTTGGCTTCTCTGGCTGACAAACTGTTGCAGTCTCGCCCAAGCTGACATCCACTGAACGCCCCAGCCAGAGGCCAACAGGCGCTGTCTTAGGTGAAAACATTCCAGAGGAAAGCAGAGAAACTCATCACTGACACTCAGGGTTCCCGACCACACCACTCTGCTGGGTGAAGGCAATGTCATATTTGCTGTCTAACAAATCTGTTACCTCTCTGGTCCCAATTACTTAGCTCAAGGAGTGTCACCTCTGCTAAAGAGAGGTTTGTTTGTGAGGGCTCCAAACTGGTACACAGTCTTGTTAACATCATTGGCCTGAAGGAATCTTCCAGCCCATCCCAAGAGGAGGGAAATCAGAGAAAGAGGAATATTACATGGAGTGGCCACCATTCTCATTAACTTATTCTGAGAAAGGTTTCAAGGCTTCATTTTACAATTTTAGTTCTCTAAGCAACCTCTCCATGTCATCTGTCCTTAGAGAAGCTCATACTTGGTGACAGAAACATCCTTTGTCCTTCTTTGAAGTCTCTACCTATGTGAACAGAGGAAACATAGATGTACTCTAATAAACAGGGAAAGGCATTTGATCCCAAGGCTAGGGTCTCAGAACTGATAAAAACCTTGAAAGGCCAACTAGTCTAGCTTCTGATTCAGGTAGATGGACATCCAAGACCACACTGACCAGACAGTTGTCTCATTTTGATACATCCAGCAACAAAGACCAGACAGACTTTCTCAACTCTCCACCCCAGTGTTTCCAGAGCTCGGCCTGCTGCTGGTGATATACGGTCTTCACCCCATCTCCTCAAGTCACACAACAAGGAGATGAGAAAATCTGCTTTGATAACTCCTAAGACCAAATCCAGAGGCAGCTCTGAAAGTGGTAGCTTCCAATGACCTACCAAAGCAGGACTTAAAACCAAGGTGCTCTCATCTTACCTCTAGGGTGGAAGGGAAGAAAGGAGATGCAGAAATTACATTTGTTGGAAGTATAAACAATATTCCTTTGTAGCAACTTAATAAAAAATCAGGCCGTCTGGGGCTTGGGTGAACTCCCCATGTGACAGTGGTTCACCTCTCCTATGAACAACAGGGGTTGTCAATGACCAACATGACATTGATGTCATAAGCCTCCAGCAGGTTCATAAGAAAGCTCTGGTCTCCTTGGGGTTCTAGCATTGCAGTGTAATGGTGAGAGTCAGATGATAGGGGGCACAAAAGCCGGTTTGCAACCTAACACATGTATCATTTTAGGCAAAGACACTTGGTGGTCTCATCTGAAAATTAGAAATGATGATTCCTGCCTCACAGGGCTGTTGGAGGATTAAATGCTGTGAGGGGTGAGCACCAGTTCCTTGACACCCCACTCCTTATCTCATATGAAAGATTTTATTGTTTTCTTATCATTAAGAAATGATAGCCATATTGGAAGTCTTGTTCTAGAGTCTTAGGTTTTAAAATGTTTAGTCATAAAATAATAAAATAAAAGGTATTTTTAGTTTAATAACTATTGCAAATCTCATTACCAACTAATCTGTAAATCTCTGTTTAGCACTTATTATTTGCAAGGTGTGTTATCCATAAAGAAGTATAAAATGGTTGACCTCTAAAATGCCTTTCAGTCCTAAATTATATGATTCTTTTAGTATATAACACAGGCAAGTCATTTTCCCCTTTGTGTCCTAATTTCTTTATCAGTTCAGATGGGTACAAGTTCTGTCTAAGGTAACCCAGACAGCTGTGGGAATATATCCCACCAATATATCTCAACTGATGTGTTGGATGCTGCATTACTTTCACTTACTAACACTTAAGAATTTTATGATACTGGCAAAAAAAAAGGGGGGGTCTGGGGATCTCTTTTATAGATAAGCAAACCAGGGCTCACAAGAATCTAATGACCTGCTCTCTGGCATGAAGGTAGCACTATGATGGCATTAAAAACAACCGCCATGTATTGAGAACTTACTGTGTCCCAGTATTTCAGCAGATGTTCTTCGTGTTAATCTTTATACTGAGCTGTGTGATGTTATTATCTATGGTTTACAGATGAAGAAATCAAGACACAGTAAGCTCAAACCTCCACAATTTGTTGAAAGTCAAGCTAGGGTTTAAACTCTGACCACTCCACACTCTGCACCATAGTCTTGCTGCTCTGATCCGGTGGGACCAGTACAAGGATGCCAGGCAAGAAGGGGCCAAGGTTAGGATGACAGCATGAATGAGGGGTTACCATGCAATGGTCAGGGTACTACACACTTCCATTCCTTGCCCCAGCCTTAGCTCTGTTTTAGGTGTTCTAACTATACAAAATCTCTTAGAGCATGGTAGGTGCTCATTTTGATGACTGTTCTTATTGCTGTGATTCCCATGTGCCTGCAGGCCATGCTGCTCTTTTCCCTTGGTCTGGTAGAAGAAAGATGGGCCAATATCTCTTTAGCCCTGCCTCGAGTCCCAGCAGGAGTTGGAATTGAATAAATCTACCAGGATCCATTTAGCTTAACTCCCGTGGCTCAGATGACCACGTCTGAGTACCCATAGAATGTTCCATGAGCACCTGCATGGGCTGCCCTTTAATGGGCCTGAGAACACAGACATCAAAAAGGGGAGTCCCCAAGGGCTTACAGTCCAGACGGAGAGACTGATGCATAACCAGGAGATTCCTGTGCAGTCTGATGGGTGCTGAGACCGAGGGACACACGGGCAGCTACTTGCACGGCAAGGACACCTGACTCTGTTTCCGTGCCCTGAACTGAAGAGAACTGACTGGCAACCAGTCCTTACACCTACCCAGCCCTCATTCTCAGACCTGCGACCGTCTGTCTCCATAGACCAGACCTCAGTTTGGACCTTGATTTAATTTTTCCTTCTCCACCCTCATTTGATCTCAGATAGCTTCCTCCCCTAAAGAATTTTATCCTCGTTCCTGTCATTTCTCACCTCCCACCACGGAATTGCTCCCCAATTTTCAGTCTTCAGTTGGCCCTGAGCACACCATACCCACTGCTGGCAGGTCTAGGACACTGTGCCAGACACCTGCTGGGATGTTAGTAAAACTGAACTCAGCAAAGTCAAGATGGTTCCATCCATCAATAAACACGTATGATGTGTTTTGCATGCCAAGCCTTATGCTGGGAACTAAAGATGCCAGGATTACTAATACATGTGACAGTTTTGAGAAAATCACCCATTACTCAGGGATAGGTAAAATGTATTACATTTTGCCCAGTTCACTCTTTGCTTGACAGGGACAGACATCGCTAATCAACAACAGCATGCTTTCCTGATGAGTTAGAACTTGGGTTTAGAAACCTTATTTTTAATATGATAAGAAAAATGAAGTGCTTATGGTCTTCCTGCTCTGCTGTGTAAGAGCATATACTCAGAAGAGTTCAGACCAGAATGGATAGAGATTTTTTATCAGAGAGTCATCACAAGCAGGTGGGAGAGATCATGAGTTCAAGAGTTCCCACCCTAGTTTTCAGGCTACCATGGCAGGTCCTGTTTCAGAGAGCTGTGTTGCTCATGGAGCCCCATCTGTGCCAGGCACTGTATACACATGGTCACATTAGTCCTCATAGTAGCCTCATGAGGCAGACAACACTCTTCAGATTTCATAGATGAGCACAGTGGGCTCAGGGGATGGTAGGCCTTGGCCTAAGTTTGCACAGTGGGTAGAGAGGGGGCCTGATTTTGAGTGCATGGTCGGTCTAAGCCCCAAGAACCAGACTCATTCCATTACACGAGGCTGCCTGGCTATAAAGACTGTGCTTCCAAGTGACAGTTCATTCCTAATTCAAGGAAGGAACATAGTTTTATTATTCTAGGTAAGATCATAGTCACTAATACAGTGCTAGAACAAGAACTGAATCTTGGGACTTGTAAGTCCAGCATTCTTTCTCCTAAACTGTGAGTTTGCTTATGAAATGCAAGATGTGAATAGCTCTCCAAATACTGACAATGCAAATGCCTGAGGTGTCATTCACCTAATATTCTTCCCCTTCCAAAAGGATCCCAGGAGGCTGGGGAGAATGACTTGTCCGAGGATCACTTCATCCTAGTGTACAAGTGTATAGGAAGGAAAAAAGAGAAAAGATCCTACAAAGATATTTAGCACTGGCAGACGAGAAAGCAAAGGTGCAAACTGGGCTCTCTTTTTCCTTAGTGGATTGGAATCAATGCAGCTAACCTATTTTCTTTAACACACACACACACACACACACACACACACACACACACACACACACACACACACGTAACTCCCAAACATAACAGAACAAAAGAGGCCAACCTGACTCAATTAGGTTTCATTCCTCTTTCAAGACTGGTTTGCTGATATGGCTAATGATAAAACCAGAAGGTTTCTTAAAGTGTTAGGAACGTTAATAGACATAACCCAGATTTTGTACCAGACTGAATATGAGAAATTTATGAAATTTTGAGAGTATAAAGTAGGCCGGATTCCTGGCCCTCTTCCACATTACCTCCCCAAAATTGATGTGTGGTATGACACATTTTTTTGAGAATTTCTATTTCAGTTTTATCTCTAGACATGTCAATAGTGCTGGTGGTAAAGGGGAAGGGGCAGGAGTGGGACCAGGCAGGAACACAGTCACTTCTTTAAGAAAACTACTTTCTGGAATGTAGAGGCACAACTGTGTCCACCAGTGGGCCTGGATGGAATTGGTCAATATGTCATTGATGACATCTAAGCTGGCCTTACTGTAATACCATACAGTTCCTCCTTGTTATGTGTCCTGTCTGACTGCTGTAAAGCAGGAGCCAGTGAGAGCAAGCACCAAACACCTCTGTTATGGTCACAGGGAGTTCTGAACCACCTTTTACCATTCCTCCAGCTCATCTCCAAGAAGATATCACACCTCCCACAAGAGCCAATCTGCACAGTGAGTCCTGAGAATTAATTTTCTATTCCAAAGTAGCACAAAGTCCATTCAGTGATTCAGGTGTGTATTTAACCTTCCAATCCAGTCAGTCATTGCCTTTGTTCTTTTGTTTATTTCAGAAGTAAAGCCTACTGCTTAAGACAATAGCTTTGCCTTTTTGTAAGAAACGGAGTGGGGAATTAAAAGCAAGCATTTTGGAGTCAAGCACACTAGAATCTCAGAAATTTTGGACATTGAAGAAGATGAATTTCAGGTTACATATGTTGGAGACAATGTAACCTGGCTGAATCTAGGAGTCCTTATTGCATACTTATTTGCAGCTTATCAGAAAAGTTAGATTTCCAAGGTTGTAGTTTGGGAACAGTAATGCTGTCAATCACTTAAGTTTCTAAGCCAGTTTTCATGTTTGTAAAATAAGAGTCTACCCCCTCTTCCCGCTCTTCCTTCCATGTTTAAATAGTCCTCACTGAGTTGCTGTATACACAGGCTTTGGTGTACGGTGAACATTGGTTAAAAGATTGTTGCTATAGTTAGAGGACACAAAGCTGGCATAAAGGCTAAGCACCACAGTCTTAGTGGGATGATGGGTCTGTCCATACCTTACAGGTTAAAAGCAGGTGGGAATACTCAGAGAAGGCATCTTTGTGACTGAGGGCTGGATCTCATCAAGGTCTGGAAAAGGAGGCCTAGACTCCCTTGCAGAGTTGGGAGGTAAGAGCTATGTGGTGTTGACTCATATCTAGACTCAAGAGAAATAAGCTGGGATGTTGTCAGTCTCTTCCTGAGTGTGGCTGGCTTTTTCCTCCTTTTTGTCAAGGTACAGTAGAGCAGGGGATCTTTTGCAAGTCTGTCGTGCACCACTGGTAGTTGCAGGAGAAAATTGGTAAGTAGTGGTTAAGTTGGTGCGCTGAAGGTGGGCAAGTAGAGCCCTTCATTTAAGCTATGCCACTGTAGGGGGTGGGATTAGCTCCTCTATGAAGAGTACAACCACTGACTGTGGGGAGGTTGTAGGGAAAAGGTACTCACTTTCACACATTATCAGTGGGAATTTTAAAAATGGTGTCACCCTTATGCAGGGCAGCTTGGCAATATTTAAGCAAAGGTAGAGATGGAGATATCATTGACTCTGTAGTACCATTTCTGATAATTTATCCTACAGTTATGCATGTGTGTACTCAAGATAACATATGCCCAAGGTTATTAATTGAAGCAGTTTGTTCTAGCAAAAGATGGGAAACAACTCCAATATCCATCAATATGAGACAGTGTGCTTATACAATGAGATATCTGCAGCTACAAAAAGAAATGAGGTACGTTCCATGAATCTATATGAAAAGACCTCCAAGAGATATTGATCAAGTGAAAAGAGGAAGAAACATCAGAATGGAATGCACAATGTGCTACATTTATTTAAATGGGGAAGGTACTAAGAAATACTATTAATTTGCTTGTATGTAAACAAAGAAAGCAGAAGGATATATAAGAAATGAATAACTGTGGTTACCTATGAGTGATAGTGGTGAGAACAGAGCAGAAAGTGGGTACCTTTTCAAAATACACTTTTATACTCTTCTGTTTTCTTTTTAAACAATGTGAATGCATTTATCTACTAATAAACAAATAATTTTTAAAAGCTTAAAGAGAGACCACAGAGAAGCCTGCTCATCTACTTCCTGCTGGTGACACTGAGATCTCCAGTTCAGTTCCATACTATCTGGAGAGATGGTAAATCCACAGTCACAAACCAAATCTGCTTACTCAGAACAGAAGCTGCTGGAGTCATAACTAATGGGATCTCATTTATGTGGCAATTTTGACAAATTCCTGGAGACTGAGTGTGGACTAGTGTGAGACTGAGAAACTTTTGGGGGCTTCAGTCTTAGGGTCCTCCATGTTTTTCAGTTTTACCACTAGGAATCCACCGTGTTCTCATGGAGAAGATCTGAGAATGAAATTCTAGAGGCTCTGGCAGGAGAAGGGGAAAGGGAAGAGTAATCCCTGTGAAATATGCCCAGATTGTTCTATTTGATGTAAGCATCTTTCCAGGGGAAAAGAATTTATCAGAGCCTCATCCTCCCTGGGGTAAGGTATTTCTCTCACTCCAGCCCCCTATAGCCTTCCTATCTAACCCAAGAGTAAAACAAAATGAAAAAGCTAACACTTTTGAAGGTCCAGGCCCAGAGACACAGTCCACTAAAAGACGGGGATTTAGTCACAAGATTATGGAACACTTTCTCTCCCCATGACTTTCCACCACAACAGTAGGATAAAAGAGGATGACAGATAAAACAGCTGCAAGATGCAGACTCTCTGGGGATGAGTATTTGGGGAAGCACAAAGTTAACATGGGAGAAAATAAAGAACACTAGAAGAATTTGAAGTGTGTAGCACCTACAGTTACAGCCAACATTAAAAGTAGCTGAACTTCTAGCCAGATTAACATAAATGCCCACACACTAAAGGCCTATTTACCTTCATTCCTATTACTTGATATATCATGTCTGGCTTTCAGATAAAACCACAAGCCATGCCAGAAGTCATAACAGCATCATCATCAGCAACAACATCAACAACACAGTCTGAAGAGACAAAGTCCTCATCAGAAGCAGACTTATTACATAATACAGATGTTGGAATTATCAGACAGGAGATTTAGAGGAACTCTGATGAATATGTTAAGGATGGTAATTTTAAAAGTACACAACATGCAAGAATAGATGAGTAGTATAAGCAGATAAATTAAAATTCTAAAAAAGAATCAAAAAGAAATACCAGAAATTAAAAACAAAAATTAAAAATGTCTTTTATGAGCTCATAAGTATACTGGAGAGAGTGAGAAAAAATATCAATGGTTTTTAAAGATAACTTAATAAAAATTTCCCAAACTGAAATGCAAAGACAAAAATAATAATAAAACCCCTAAAAAGCAGAACATCTAAGAATGGTGGGAAATTTTCCAAATGTGTAACTTATGCAAAATTGGAATGTCAGAAAGAAAAGAGAAAGTTGAAGTAGAAGAAATATTTAAGGTAATAATGGCCAAGAGCTATCCAAAATCAATAGCAGACATCTAAGCACAGATCCCAGAAGCCCAGAGAACACTAAAACAAATGTACATCTAGGCATATGGTATTCAAACTGATGGAAACCAAAGACAAAAAGGAAATCTTGAAATAAGACTGAGGGGGGAAATATTTAGTAACAAGAATACACATTAGTTTAGTACAAGAATAAAGATTACATTGGACTTTTCTAGAAGAGTGAAGTAAAATAATTAAAATGTTGAAAGAAAATATCCACTACTTAGAATTATATATCCATCCCAATTATCCTTCATAGTAAAGGAGAAACAAAAACTAAAGGACTTCTATCTACCCTGCAAGAGATGTTGACACAAATTCTTCTGAGAGAAGGAAATGGTACAGATCAGAAACTTAGATCTATATAAAGAAAGGAAGAGTGTTGGAGAAGAAATAAACGAAGGTAAAATAATTTTTATCTTTAATTGAATTAAATATTTTGTTTAAAGTGATAATAACAATATATTAGTCAATTACAGGATGTGAAAAGAAATTAATGAAAGCTATGCCATAATGGATGGAAGAAAGGAACTAGGAATACTTTGTTCAAAAATACCTGCACAGGGCTTTTCTGGTGGCATAGTGGTTGAGAATCTGCCTGCCAGTGCAGGGGACACAGGTTCGAGCCCTGGTCCAGGAAGATTCCCACACGCCACAGAGCAACTAAGCCCATATGCCACCACTGCCGAGCCTGTGCTCTAGTGCCCACAAGCCACAACTACTGATGCACACATGCTACAGCCCATGCTCTGCAACAACAGAAGCCACCAAAATGAGAAGCCTGTGCACAGCACCGAAGAGTAGCCCCTGCTCACCACAACTAGAGAAAGCCTGCATGCAGCAATGAAGACCCAATACAGCCAATAAATAAATAAATAAAATTAAAAAAAAATCTGCACGACACATCAAGAGGTATAATGTTATTTGAAAGTGAACTTAGATTAGTTTAAAAATGTATATTTCACACTCTCAGACAACCACTAAATTTTTTTCCAGTATAATTGATATGCTACTAGAGGAGATAAAATGAGATCATGTAACATACTCAATTAAAACCAGGGATGGTGGGAAAAATAGGAAAATAAATAATAAATTTAAAACATATTAAACAATAACCAACATGATGAATATATGTCCAAATATATCAATAGTCACTTTAAATGTGAATGGTCTAAATACAACAATTAAAAGACAAAGATTGTTAGAGTGTATAAAAAATAAACAAGATCTAACTACCCATCATCTAAAAGAAACTCACTATAAATGTCAAGGATCAGATAGGTTAAAAAAAGTAAATGGATGAAAATGAATATACTATGTTCACACTAATAAAAACCTGTAGTATATATATATATATATATATATTAGACAATTCTCTCTATATAGAATTCATGTATATAAATTCTAGACAAAGCAGACTTCAGAATAAGGAAAATTATCAGGCATATAGAGAATAAATACATAATGATAAAAGCATCAACTCTCCAAGAAGACATAAATATATATATATATATATATATATATATATATTAGACAATTCTCTCTATATAGAATTCATGTATATAAATTCTAGACAAAGCAGACTTCAGAATAAGGAAAATTATCAGGCATATAGAGAATAAATACATAATGATAAAAGCATCAACTCTCCAAGAAGACATAAAATCATTCTAAATGTGCATTCATCTAACAACTGTGTTAAAATATGTGAGGTAAAAGTAGAGAGAACCAAAATTATAAATCTATGAATCCACTGTTACAGTTGATGAATTCAATACCTCTCTTTTAGTAATTGACAGGTCCAGCAGGTTGAAATCAGTAATGATACAGTTGCTCTGCCCACCACTGTCAATCAACTTGATCTAATTGACTTGTAGAACACCATACCATTCAACAACAGCAGAAGGCACATTTTTCTCAAGCTCACATGGACAATTCACAAATACAGACCTCATGTTGGGCCAAAAATCATACCTGGAAAACAGGGTAAATGGAGTTGCAAAACAATGAGCTAGAAACACTACTAACCACACTTACTCTCATAGGCTTTCATTTATTCAACCATTCATATATTCACCAAATATTCATTGACTCCTACTGTATAGAAAGTGCTGTACTAGATGCTGAAAGACGGAGTGGAAACCATACAGTTTAGTAAGGCAGGGAGAGAAGGGAATACAGAGAAGTGAGAGGAAACATAAGACAGGTATATGGAGTATATTAAACACAGGATGGTTACTATATAAAAACAAACAAACAGAAAAGAGTGTCCACAAGGATGTATAAAAATTGGAACTTTTTTACAGCCAAAGCAGTCTTGAGGGAAAAAAAAAAACAGAGCTGAAGGAATCAGACTCCCTGACTTCAGACTATACTACAAAGTTACAGTAATCAAGAAAATATAGTACTGGCACAAAAACAGAAACATAGATCAAAGGAACAAGATAGAAAGCCCAGAGGTAAACCCACGCACCTATGGTCAACTAATCTATGACAAAGGAGGCAAGGATATACAATGGATAAAAGACAGTCTCTTCAATAAATGATGCTGGGTAAACTGGACAACTACATGTAAAAGAATGAAATTAGAACACTCCCTAACACCATACACAAAAATAAACTCAAAATGGATTAGAGACCTAAATGTAAGACCAGACATTATAAAACTCTTAGAGGAAAACATAGGAAGAACACTCTTTGACATAAATCACAGCAAGATCTTTTTTGATCCACCTCCTAGACTGATGGAAATAAAACCAAAAATAAACAAATGGGACCTAATGAAACCTCAAAGATTTTGCACAGCAAAGGAAACCATAAACAAGACAAAAAGACAACCCTCATAATGGGAGAAACTATTTGCAAATGAATCAATGGACAAAGGATTAATCTCTAAAACATATAAACAGCCCATGCAGCTCAATATTAAAAAAACAAACAACCCAATACAAAAATGGGCAGAAGACCTAAATAGACATTTCTCCAAAGAAGACATACAGATGGCCAAGAAGCACATGAAAAGCTGTTCAACATCACTAATTATTAGAGAAATGCAAATCAAAACTACAATGAGGTATCACCTCATGTCAGTTAGAATGGGCATCATTGGAAAATGTACAAACAACAAATACTGGAGAGGGTGTGGAGAAAATGGAATCTTCTTGCACTGTTGGTGGTAATGTAAAATGATACAGCCACTATGGAGAACAGCATGGAGGTTGTTAAAAACCTAAAAATAGAATTACCATATGATTCAGCAATCCCACTACTGGGCATATACCCAGAGGAAACCACAAATCAAAAAGACACATGCACCCCAATGTTCATTGCAGCACTATTTACAATAGCCAGGTCATGGAAGCAAACTAAATGCCCATCAACAGAAGAATGGATAAAGATGTGGTACATATATACAATGGAATATTACTCAGCCATAAAAAGGAACAAAATTGGGTCATTTGTTGAGACATGGATGGATCTAGAGACTGTCATACAGGGTGAAGTAAGTCAGAAAGAGAAAAACAAATACCATATATAAATGCATATATGTGGAACCTAGAAAAATGGTACAGATGAACTAGTTTGCAGGACAGAAATTGAGACACAGATGTAGAGGACAAACGTATGGACACCAGGGGGGAAAGCCATGGGGGGTGGTGGTGGCATGATGAATTAGGTGATTGGGATTGACATGTATACACTGATGTGTATAAAACTGATGACTAATATGAACCTACTGTATTAAAAAAAAAAAAGGAAAACGACTAAAGAAGCTGCATTCTAGGAAATGTTAAAACAACCAAAGATCTGAGATATCTATCTATCTCGATTGGACTAGAAGAGAGAGAAATATTAAAAGTAAATAAATGGTATCCGACATTTCTAAAAAAGAGGAAAATATTTTGAACTGAACAAAAATGAAAATGAAACATTAATATTTGTTGGATATAGCAAAAGTACTGCATAGATAGAAATTTGTAATATTAATACTTAGAAGAGCAAATTTTATGAAAACAATTGCAATTACAAATGCATTGATAACGATGTTGGCTGTGTGTTTGTCATATATGGCCTTTATTATGTTCAGGTAGGTTCCCTCTATGCCTACTTTCTGGAGTTTTTATCGTTAATTGATGTTGAATTTTGCTGAAAGCTTTTTCTGCATCTATTGAGATGATCATATAGCTTTTATCCTTCAAATTGTTAATATGGTGTATCACATTGCTTGATTTGTGTATATTGAAGAATCCTAGGCTTCCTGGGATAAATCCCACTTGAACATGGTGTATGATCCTTTTAATGTGCTGTTGGATTCTGTTTGCTAGTATTTGGTTGAGGATATTTGCATCTATGTTCATCAGTGATATTGGCTCGTAGTTTTCTTTCTTTGTGACAGGTTTGTCTGCTGTCAAACAAAATTGCTGTCAAAATTGGTATCAGGGTGATGGTGGCCTTGTAGAATGAGTTTGGGAGTGTTCCTCTCTGGAAGAGTTTGAGAAGAAGTGTTAGCTTTTCTCTAAATATTTGATAGAATTCGCCTGTGAGACCATCTGGTCCAGGGCTTTTGTTTGTTGGAAGATTTTTAATCACAGTTTCAATTACAGTGCTTGTGATTCGTCTGTTTATATTTTCTTTTTCTTCCTGGTTCAGTCTCAGAAGATTGTGCTTTTCTAAGAATTTGTCCATTTCTTCCAGGTTGTCCATTTTATTGGCATATAGTGGCTTGTAGTAATCTTTCATGATCCTTTGTATTTCTGCAGTGTCAGTTGTTACGTCTCCTTTTTCATTTCTAAATCTATTGATTTGAGTCTTCTCCCTTTTTTTCTTGTTGAGTCTGGCTAATGGTTTATCAATTTTGTTTATCTTTTCAAAGAACCTGCTTTCAGTTTTATTGATCTTTACCATCATTTCCTTCATTTCGATTTCATTTATTTCTGATCTGATCTTTATGCTTTCTTTCCTTCTGCAAACTTTTTTTTTGGTCTTCTTTCTCTAATTAGGTGTAAGGTTAGGTTGTTTATTTGAGATGTTTCTTTTTTCTTGAGGTAGGATTGTATTGCTATAAAATTCCCTCTTATAACTGATTTTGCTGTATCCCATAGGTTTTGGGTCGTCATGTTTTCATTGTTATTTGTTTCTAGGTAATTTTTGATTTCCTCTTTGATTTCTTCAGTGATCTCTAATGAAATCATTTCCTCTAAGAGCAGGAACAAGGCAAGGTTGCCCACTCTCATCAATATTATTCAACATAGTTCTGGAAGTTTTAGCCACAGCTGTCAGAGAAGAAAAAGAAATAAAAGGAATCCAAATCAGAAAAGAAGAAATAAAACTGTCACTGTTTGCAGATGACATGATACTATACATAGTGAATTCTAAAGATGCTACCAGAAACCTACTAGAGCTAAGCAATGAATTTGGTAAAGTAGCAGAATATGTAATTAATGCACAGAAATCTGTTACACTCCTTTACACTTATGATGAAAAATATGAAAGAGAAATTAAGGAAACACTCCCATTTACCAATGCAACAAAAAGAATAAAATACCTAAGAGTAAACCTACCTAAGGAGAAAAAAAACTGTATGCAGAAAACTATAAGACACTGATGAAAGAAATTAAAGACAATACAAAGTTATGAAGAGATATACCATATTCTTGGATTAGAAGAATCAACATTGTGACAATGACCATACTACACAAAGCAATCTACAGATTAAATGAAATCCTTATCAAACTACCAGTGGCATTTTTCAAAGAACTAGAACAAAAAATTTCAAAATTTGTATGGAAACACAAAAGCCCCCAAATAGTCAAAGCAAGCTTGAGAAAGAAAAATGGAGCTGAAAGAATCAGGCTCCTGGACTTCAGACTATATGACAAAGCTACAGTAATCAAAGCAGTATGGTACAGGCACAAAAACAGAAATATAGATCAATGGAACAGGATAAAAAGCCCAGAGATAAACCCACACACATATGGTCAGCTTATCTTTGATAAAGAAGGTAAGAATATATAATGGAGAAAAGATAGCCTCTTCAGTAAGTGGTGCTGGGAACACTGGACAGCTACATGTAAAAGATAGAAATTAGAACTCTCTCTAACACAACACACAAAAATAAACTCAAATTGATTAAAGACCTAAATGTAGGGCCATACACTATAAAACTCTTACAGAAAAATATAGGCAGAACACTCTATGACATAAATCAAACTCGTTTTTGACTCACCTCCTAGAGAAATGGAAATAAAAACAAAAATAAACAAATGGGACCTAATGAAACCTCAAAGCTTTTGCACAGCAAAGGAAACCATAACCAAGACAAAAAGACAACCCTCAGAATGGGAGAAAATATTTGCAGATGAAGCAACTGACAAAGGATTAATCTCCAAAATTTACAAGCAGCTCATGCAGCTCAATATCAAAAAAAAAAAAAAAATTTAAAAATGGACAGAAAACCTAAATCGACATTTCTCTGAAGAAGATATACAGATTGCCAACAAACACATGAAAGGATGCTCAACATCACTAATTATTAGAGAAATGCAAATCAAATCTACAATGAGCTATCATCTCACACTGGTCAGAATGGTCATCAGAAAAAAATCTACAAACAAGAAATGCTGGAGAGGGTGTCAAGAAAAGTGAAACCTTTTGCATTGTTGGTGGGAATGTACAGTGATACAGCCACTATGGAGAACAATATGGAGGTTCCTTAAAAACTGAAAACAGAAATACCATATGACACAGGAATACCACTATTGGGCATATACCCTGGGAAAACCATAATTCAAAAAGAGTCATGTACCATTATGTTCATTGCAGCACTATTTACAAGAGCCAGGACTTGGAAGCAACCTAAGTGTCCATCAACAGATGAATGGATAAGGAAAATGTGGTACACATATACAATGGAATATTAGCCATAAAAAGAAATGAAATTGAGTTATTTGTAGTGAGGTGGGTGGACCTAGAGTTTGTCATACAGAGTGAAGTAAGTGAGAAAGAGAAAACAAATACCATAAGCTAACACATATATATGGAATCTAAAAAATAAAAAAGGGTTCTGATGAACTTAGGGGCAGGACAGGAAAAAGACACAGATGTGAGAATGGACTTGAGGACATGGGGAGGGGGAAGGGTAAGCTGGGACTAAGTGATAGAGTAGTATTTACAAATATACACTACCGAATGTAAAATAGATAGCTAGTGGGAAGCAGTCACAAAGCACAGGGAGATCAGCTCGGTGCTTTTTGTCGACCTAGAGGGGTGGGATAGGGAGGGTGGGAGGGAGATGCAAGAGGGAGGAGTTATGGGGATATATGTATACATAAAGCTGATTTACTTCGTTATACAGCAGAAACTAACACAACATTGTAAAGCATTTATTCTCCAATAAAGATGTAAAAAAAAAAAAAACAGCAAACATTCATATCCAAAAAAACACACACACACAAAAAACAATGCATTGATAATAATAAAATACCTAGTAATAAATTTAATCAAGCAAGTGAAATTCCTGTACACTGAAAACTATAAGACATGGATGAAAAATATTGAAGAAGACATAAATGAATGAAAGATATTCTGTGCTTATGGATTAAAGGAGTTAATATTATTAAACTATCCATATGCAAATCTACAGAATGCCTAAAGCAATCTGCAGATTCAATGCAATCTCTATAAAATTCCAAAGGCATTTTTCACAGAATTAGAATAAACAATTCTAAAATTTTCATGGACCCACAAAAGGCCCCAAATAGCCAAAGCAATCTTGAGAAAGAAGACCAAAGTGGGAGGCATCACAGTCCCTGATGTCAAACTATGTCACAAACTATAGTAATCAAAATGGTGTGTTTATGGCATAAAACAGACACGTAGATCAATGGAAGAGAATAAAGGGACCAGAAATAACCCCATACATAAATGATCACATAATTTATATCAAAAGGTCCAATAATATATAACAGGGAAAGGATGTGTCTTAAAAAAATTGTGATGGAAAAACTGGACAGCTATGGGCAAAAGAATGAAACTGGACCACTGTCCTACAACATACATAAAAATGAACTCAAAATGTATTAAGGATGATCATAAGACCTGAAACCATAAAACTCCTAGAAGAAAACATAGGCAATAAGCTCTTTGAAACTGGAAATGATTGTTTTGGATCTGACAACAAAAGCAAAGTCAACAAAAGCAAAAATAAAGAGTGGGATGACATCAAACTAAAAAGCTTCTGAACGGCAGAGAGCAAAAAAAATCTGATTAAAAAATGGGCTGATAATTTTACTAGACAGTTCTTCAAAGAAGACATAAACATGGCCAGTAAGTACACGAAAATGTTGGAACTTCACTAATCATCAGGGAAATGCAAATCAAAAACACAATGAGATATCACTTCACACATGTTAGAATGTCTGTTTTCAAAAGGACAAGAAATAACATGTATTGGTGAGGGTGTGGAGAATAATATTACGTATTATATAATACGTATATAACCTATTATCTATAATAAGTTAACATATATTAATATAACATATATTAATAATAATAGAATAATATTATTTAATATATACATTATGTATCATATATAATTATATATAATACATTATGTGTAATATAAAATTTATATAATATATAATATTTTTAAAATATGTATAATATACTTTATATAATATATAATTTTTAT